>NC_053131.1:14711273-14771273 GCF_010015445.1 Perca fluviatilis | reverse complement strand
CAACATTAATGCAACACAAAATTAGCAACTATGATAATATAAAATTAAAGTAATTTTTTTAAGAGATCTGTGCCTCAAGTGGGGGGGGCACAAGCATTTTTGGGGGCGGGCCCGGCCCCCTATGGCCCGCCCATAGCGACGGGTATGTGCATGTATGGACTCGAGCCCAAACAAAACCCTTCATTTTATTAAAATGGCTGTAAAAGTTTTAAACTTCAACTCAGAATTGTTTGAATGACAGAGATCAGCTCAAGGTACAGTGTAGCGTTAGCGTGCTAAGTTGATGCTTTCTCTGCGTAGTGCAGACTGATTTGCTCTTGCGAGTCATCAAATCGAGACCAAATCGCAGCCTTTGCGATTAGGAAATCGCGTTTTAACATATCGCGATATTATCGCAAATGCAATTAATTGTTCAGCCCTACTTTGAAGCCTGATGCAATGACAACTGCAGGATTTAGATATTTTAGTTCATTCTTGCTCTTGGAAACAGCAGTTGGCAAAACAATGTCACCTGAATGTTCATTTATTTTTTTTTGAAACTTTCTATCTTATCACATGATCTTCAGGCTTCAAAAACAAAAAAAAGGCATGAATTTCTCATCAACGCCAAAACAGACTGTGCTGAAATCTCTGGCATCCATCTCCAATTATTGCTCACGTCGTGAGGCTCTAGTTGGAGACTTTTCCTTTCCTACACATTCACAGAGAAAAAAATCTTCCAGTGATGGAATTGATTTCTCCTGTAACTGTCACATGTGATAGCTGGAGGTCTATATGGTGGATGGTCTGACCACAGGGTTAAAAAGAAGTGACCACAGATATAAAACTACAGGACGCTATTGACTGCAGCTCTGCAGATCAATAGCCACCAGGCTGCAACTGGCCTGTAGGGGAAAAAGGCCAGCTGGAAAAATAGATGGGGGACTGTGATGTATAGCATCTTCTAGGCGCCAGGGGGCTTCAGTGATGATGATGATCATAATGGATTTTACAGGGATTCCACATAGACTGTGGTGACACAGATGAGAAGTCCCAAATTCAGCTTTAAGGCAGTGTTCTGGATTTTGTTTGCACAATGTGTGGTAAAGAGGCCAAAAGAAAGACATAATAAATGCTACGGCCATAAAAGATAAGAGAGTCCCGTTTTTGTGTCAGACTGACTGAAGTCCAAACATTCCTCACCTCAAGTCTGCTCAGCTCATATATTAATTTGAATAAAACTAAATGAATTGAATCCTTATCTTGTCTTACGAAAAGTTAATGAGCAGTATTAAAGTAGAAACAGACAGTCTGGCGAGGGGAAATTAAGAAATAGCTGTTCAAAGATTAATTTTGTCAGGATATTTTTGCTTTATTAAAGTGCAACTGAGAGAGTCGGCAAGGATTCAGTTGGGAAATAGAGGGGAGCAGCATGAGCAAATTTAAATTGAACACTGAGCTATAAGGACACCTCAGCCTTAGCATCAGACATTTAGTCTGAGAATTCAGGCTCACTAGTCTGTACTAGATGACCATATTACTAATCACCCCTGCAGGAGAAATCTAAAATGCTCTTAACTATCATGCAGCCTGAAACTTTTGAGTCATTGTAATTCATTATGTGATTATGGTATTCACAGTTCTCTGAGATATTGGAAGGTCTGTCTCCAAGGCTGCCAGGTATGGCCTAAGGCCTTTAGATTTGCAATGTGTGATATCTATCCCAGGGTCTCAGGGTCTCAGGGTGCCTTGCTGGGGACACCTCAGCCAAGGGAATGCTTGCTTTTCTGGGGGAATATGACCACAGGCATTCCAATTGAACTTCCAGATTCCAGAGAGTCTTCCCATGAATTATAACTGTAGGCATTTATACTTTATTAGTTACCTGTTGTATTTGAATTCCTAGATTTATCAACCCTTTTTATAAGTGGTAATTCAAGTTGAGTGTATACACAGACAAATAAGGGTCATTCTTTTTATACAGATGTTGCCATTTACTCAATCAATAGATAGTTAAAAGAATACCCCATTGATTTAGCATTGCACCTCCATGACATTGTCGGACTCACCATGGACAGTTAAAAGAAAATCTAAATTGATGCAGCAAAGGCCTAAATAGTCTTTTTTATGACACACATTCAAGTCAAAACCTGCCGCCTACATTACCCATAATGCAACTCGATCACTGACAGTTGGGTTGCAGATTCAGGTGTGTTATGCTGGTAACGGCTAATGTAGCCTCGAGCCGCTACCCTCAAGCAGAGACGAGAAGCGGGTTACAGAGCTGTGGTGAACTCACTTCTTTCTAACTAGATTTGTTTATAACTTAATTGACTATTTAGATAATTAATTAATCAATTTTTAAGCACAAATGCCAAACAGACGTTGGTTGGACAAAACATCTAATTGAAAGACTTTACCTTGGGCTTTCAGAAGTTATTATGGGCAATTATTATGGAAACGTTTTCTTTTACCGTTAACAATTGTTTATTGAGAATATAATCAGCTGATTCATCAATAATGAGAATAATCGTTAATTAGTTGCAGCTTTGCGCCGGCCGTTCCATTGATTTCCTATGGGCAACTAGGCGCGTCGCGCACCGCTTGGAATTGCCGCAGTGCGCTGCGCTCAAAGTTCAAATTATTTAAACTTTGACCTAGTTGTCGCTGACCTTTCAAGGCGAAACCAAAGCCAGAACGTTCCTATTGCGTCTCTTTCCGACCTCACGGTTTTGCCGCGGATCATGTGTGTAGGCGGCTTAAGACTAGTAGTGGGGGTGTCTCATTGCTGCTAGATACTTCTGTAGCATGAGCAAGACAACATGTAGCTCAAAAACAGATGTAAAATAAAATATTTATTCTTGTGCATTGTGGGCATCTCCCTCTCTCCGACACAGAACTTGTCACTTGAGTAAATGATAATGCCTACTCTGCAGACCTAGAGATGAAGAGAAAAGAGTGGTTAATTTCTGTTTGATTTACTTGATAGATAAGTATAAGATGGTGAAATTCTGTGCCGTTTATTCTTTTGGCTGTGTCCCACCCTGAAGCTACACCCCATATGTGTGCCTTTTGTCATTCTTTTGAGCAGAGGAAGGCCTAGCCTGGTTGATACCATTTCCAAAGGACCAACGGACGCCGCTCAAATGCCTCCGGGTGCAGGTGGATAGTCCTTCAACCAATCAGATCAACGCTCCGGGTGACGTAGCAGCGACAGCAGCATCAACGGGTTGCTGCGCTTCAGTGACCGTCATGTTGAATGTAAAACAAAAACCTGCTTGCCGTCGCTGCGTTATCGTCATCGTGTAAAGCCTCAACGGTTGTGATTGGTGGCTCGATTTGAAAAAATTGGAAATGGGCTTAAATGGGCTCTTGGTCAGACTGACTTGCAGAGCAAATCTCAAATTTGTCGGAAATTCGTCAGGGTTTTCCCAGGCTATGGAAGATCAGTATTATGTCTGAAATCTTAGTATGAAACCAATAGTCCGTGAATTGCATACTATTTCCGGTGAAATATTACAGCATGAAACCACTGGACTCTACGCCGGCATAAGTAACCCACAATGCAATGCGTTGGTACCAACAACGTTCATATACAAGTTTTTTTTAAGAGGTTGATCAGTCAACACAATTCTGTAACAAAACATATTATTCTATTCTAGCTATTTTTTTCTCTCTGCTTTATTTGGCATTAGTATCCTCACCACTCAATATGACTATCTTATGGCTACATATACAGTATGAGATCTTAGACAAATGGATTTATCTGCTCTGACCTGCAGGGCACTTAGTTCTGAGGATAATGTTGTTGATGTTCCCTCCGCTCCTTCATATTACTCCTACTGGTATCTCAGCACAGTCAGCATAAATAAAAATATCTGGGCTCATTTCCCTACCTTAAGGGGAAACAATTAGCTGCCATTCATGTTCGTATAATATATATAAAAAAAAGGTTCCCAAGACAGATCTCTGAGAGTAAACATGAAGTCTTAATTTGGTTTTTACTGGTGTTATTGTTATTTCACTGTGCTTGGGCTGTTCTCATATGACTGCTGCATTACATTACTCTGCTTACTGTCAATTGGCTGACACTCGCAGGAAGAAAAGTCTCTGCCAGGAAGGAGATCGTTATTCTGGATGTAAGTTAGCCAGGACAAGCTGGATTGTACACCAACCATAAAGTCCATATTTTTAACATTGAGGGCAGTGTTAAGACAAGTTGAAATATAAAGTGCACTACAGAATATGCACTCAAATGTGAACTTTCGCACCTGGAATATAATGATAAAAAAATTCAACCTAGACTAGACTTCTAACAGTGTTGAAGTTTCCTGCAGCTAAATGTACTTCAATCACTTGAAACCTGCATGCTTCAAAATGTTTGAACATCATATAGTGTGTGGGGAGAATCATTGCACCTGCAGTCGGAAAAATAAAAATCCCCAAAAAAGCCTCTCGGATACCTGTAGCTCTTTCCGGCTGCCAGACACACGCAAGCACAGAGTGAGTCGTGTTTGATCCAGTCCCACGCCAGCCCACCGTGCAGTGGAGGTCAAGGACACCCCAGTGCAACCTCCACCTGTCAGCGGAGGATGGCAGGGGAGGGATTATGGTGCGACGCAGGGGGACAGATTAAAGGGTGACACAAACTGAGATCTGGAGTGCCAATCTGCCAAGCAGCGGGGGTCCACCACTTTTAGAGCTGATCGATGTCACATGCACACACATGAAACACGCTTACACACTTAAGCGGGCATGAACAGTCACGTATACACAAACAGGCAGTAGGTCAATAGAATGCCTTTATTATTGCACGTAGACGTGTAATTTAATTTGAACCCTTCCTCTCGGTAACGTCAAAGCCTGTTACCTCACCAAACAGCCTTGAGTCATGACGAATAAAATCACCAAGTAATGCTGATACAAACTTCCGCTATCTTAGCTTTAATGCGCTGCAGTTTGAAGGCACTGCAGCAAGTAATAAGCCTTGGGGCCCGGGACGTGGTGTCTGGGCTGTGAGGCTTTAAAAAAAAATCTGCCTGAGGAGCTTAGGCTGGAAAAATTAGTGCTACCTTTGGATTCAATTGTAAAATCATACTTCTACAGGCAAGCTTTCATATTATGTAGTTTTAGTTTGATTCACGCTGTGTTCTTGCATATTATTCTCCTACACCCATGCTTTTAATTCATGCCTAGCAGTTTCTTCTCATTATACGGTTAATCTTAATGGCTTGCCTTTCTCACCGTTTTGTATAGCTCTTAAATGTGTTTTGAAAACTGCTATAAATGTGAAGTTTACCGTAATTTAAGTCTTGCTGCTCAAGTAATTGTCTAAATTGGAATTCATAAATATAAGGGTAAAACATTTTATTTCGCCTCCGCTTGCTATCTGACAGCTTAGCGCAGCAAAGAGCACAATCAGTGCCGGATGACACTGCATTAATGCTGGTTGTTACAGGGGAAAGCATTTCAATATTAACAACCTTCGCTTTAAGGTGCTTTTGCTTCCAAATGCTGACATCAGTGGAAAATGTGCCACACACACACACACACACACACACACACACACACACACACACACACACACACACACACACAACACACAACACACACACACACACACACACACACACACACACACACACACACACACACACGATTTGTCACTTGGGGAATGGGAGGTTTTTGCTGTAGGAAGCTGTTTAAGTTAAAAACACACACACAGGAGTAACAAAAAAAGTAAATCCAGATGAGTTAATAATGCTCTTTGAAAAAAAAAAAACGAGTGAGCATATGTACACACAAATACTCAAGACCACAAATACTCACAAACTCCATTCAACAAACAACACATGCAGACACACTGACTGTCAGATGCGTTATGTCCTCTGCCCTTATCGTTTAAGATGTCCAGCTTTCAACGGGCCCTCATATTCTCTCTCCCCTCGGTTCCTTGTGCTTTCTCTCTCTCTGTCTCTCTCTCCCTCCCACTGTTTGCCACCATTCAGAAAAGCAAAATGTGAAAAACACTCTCGCCTCCAAACACTGATTTAATTAGCTGATTTAATTAACTGATTACCAAACTTCTATCTCAATGCTACAAACGGCAGCCAGCATTATTAATCTTTATAGCAACACTGCTGCACTTCCCACTCACTGCTGAAGCTGTTGCACAGAAGGAAACAGGACAGCTGCCCTACTTACACACCACATGTATATACAATCAAACCACTGGAACATTCAAATGTCCTACTATGATATGTACTAAGTGAACACATGCACACCCACACACCCACACCCACACCACATCAGCGTGCTTCAAGTCTGATGGGACAGATGCTGTGAAAAAATAAAAACACACTTTGGTTCAGATAGTGTCCCAGTGGTGCCCATAAGCTGTCACTTCTGTTCTCCTGCTGCGATTAATTCTGTGACAGCGTGCGTGAGTAAGTGTGTAAGTGTGTGTGTGTGTGTGTGCATCCAAGTCTCCATTGTCTGTTGTCTTTCTTTAACAAAGGAAAGAGAGGGTCCCAGTTAAATTAGCAAGTTTCATTCCATCAATGTTCATCATTATTTCATGGACTCCTGAATATTTTATATACTGTGTGTGTGTGTGTGTGTGTGTGTGTGTGTGTGTGTGTGTGTGTGTGTGTGTGTGTGTGTGTGTGTATACACATTTGTGTTTATGACCATGCAAGTCTGCATACTGCAACTGCTGCACTGTGTGTGTGTGTGTGTGTGTAAGTCTGTGTGTGTGTGTAAGTCTGTGTGTGTGTGTGTAAGTCTGTGTGTGCTGGGACATTAAGTATTAACTGAGCTGGGGGGCTCGGAGATGAACGTCCGGGTCCTCTACTATCCCAGCATGCTCCGCTGCTCTCCTGTCTCGCCTTTCCAGGATAGGAGCCTGGGGAGCTGTCAAGATGCACTGCACTGCTTTCTGTGTGTGTGAGTGTGTGTCTGCGTGTGTGTATTGTCTGAGAATGGGAGGGGACTCATGCAAAACCCAGATGAGTTAATAATGCTGTTTGAGAATTCCTCTTCAAAACACACACACACTCTCAGACAGACACACACACACAGACACACACTCTCAGACGCTCCCTCCCTGCATGACATGTTCTTGTCTGTCCCCTCATATTCCCTCGTCCTTACGATTCACAGGCAACAGGAG
This sequence comes from Perca fluviatilis, assembly GCF_010015445.1. Taxonomy (NCBI): domain Eukaryota; kingdom Metazoa; phylum Chordata; class Actinopteri; order Perciformes; family Percidae; genus Perca; species Perca fluviatilis. The sequence continues at coordinate 14,764,123 of NC_053131.1, read as the reverse complement.
AAAAAAAAGGAAACAAGGAAAACAGAAGAACTTAAATATTGAGGAGAGAGACGAAGGAGAGGAAAGAATGCATCTGTATCCACAGAGCGCTGACATAAAGCAGGTGTCGCCAGTTAATTTCTCGACTGCCGTCCGTCCTCCACCCTTTCTCTGAATCCCACTTTTTTTTTTTTTACCTTGGCACCCCCTCTGTTCCTCATCATTTGTTCTTTCTATCTAGGTCAGGGTCAAGGGGAGCGTCTAACAAAATAGAGAGTCCAGCACCCCCAAGTCTCCATCACTGACGGTTCTTTTACCAACGCCACATGCCGAGACAATTATATGTCTTTGTACTGGTTGCCAGCATGAGGAGCAGAACAGCAGACTATTGGCTGGCGTAGTGGTGATGGAAGCTAGATTGTTTTGGATGCTCTTGTTGTTGTTGTTGGTGGTGATGTTGTGCTGGCCTTCTGGTTAGTTTAATAAAAATGAAGAAATAGGAAAGGAAGACGATAAAGAACAAGAAGTAGCGGACTCCCTGCTTTCATGTTGACATCGGTGGACTGAACAAGAACAAACCGCAGTAGGGCCCGGGCACCAGGGAGCAGGGGGAGATTCACATAAGTGCGCACACACACACACTGTATTCACACAGATGAATATACACAGGTCCATGTGCAGGAGGAAGCAGTGCACTGGGCTGGAAACACAGATTGTCAACAGATTGTAAAACTGAAGACCACTCTGGAGATATAGGGGAGGAGAGAGAGAGAGGATGCTAAAAAAAATGAATTGGAGAAAACAGACGGGTGGGCGTTGGAACACCCCCCACACACACACACACACACACACACACACACGTGCTGTTTCTGGGCTTGGCTCTGCTGCAAGGAAGAGATAAGAGACTGGAAGGAGAGGTTGGCAGAAAGAAAAGAAAAAAAAGTGATGGAGAGAATACAGAATGATGGGAAATCAGGAAAAAAACATCCTGCAGGTGATCTCACACAAGGACTACAACATTTTTACACATATAAAGAAATCACACAAATACAAACTAGTCCCACAGGCTCCATAAATAGAAGGAAGGAAGGAAGAGGCCAATCTCATCTGGGATAGCAGAAATGTCCCAACAGGGGGATCTCACACTCACACACACACACACACACACACACACACACAGACACAGACACAGACACACACAGACACACACACACAGACACACACACACAGACACAGACACACACACACACACACACACACACACACACACACACACACACACACACACACACACACACACACACACACACACACACACACACACACAAAATGAAGGACAACAAACAGACAAAGTTGAGTTAACATTTAACTAGTTTAGTAAATCAACACCAGCATAGTAAATCAACACACATGGAGGTTGTGTTTGTGACCTGAGATTGTAAGTGCATGTCAGACTGTGTGCGTGTGTGTGTGTGTGTGTGTGTGGCTCAGGAATTGTGCTTGTGTGTGGAAAGCCACAAGGACAGTGCAATTTCTTTGATTAACAAACCTGCATGACAATGTCACGACATGTCTTTTGACAACAGAACTAGTTTAGACAAAAACAGGTCAGCAAAAACGATCTTACCTGTTGCAGAAGAGGCCACGTTGAGCAGGATGATGGCACGTCATGAAAAAGAAAACAAAAAAAGAGAGAAGGCAGGGTAAATAATGAGTTGCATTGGCATTGGGCGGCACAGCATTTCCTAACAATCCAGTGACACTGTGGAAACAATAGTCAACCAAATAAAATCCTTAAGCAATCACACAGTCAGAGATCAACAGCTCAAAAAGCCACTCCTTGGCACATTTAAGGGATGCAGAACAATTAATTTGACAGACTGACAAGTGGGAAAGAATTAACAGCTAGATGGGCAGACTAGCGCAGACACGGGTAGAAAGACAGACTGGAAGGAAGGCCAGTCGGAAGGACAAATTGATAGGTGGATTACCTATTTAGTTGACAAAAGGAGTGAAAGACAGGCCCGCATACAGACAGGTAGACAGATTGGGAAATGAGAAAAAGAGATGGACAAGCAGACATATCGGACATGCTGGCACAGACAGAGACAGCATGTCAAAGGCAGGGAATTTGTGCAACCACGGGGACAGGAATGCCTGACACCTAATTATAAATGAATGAGAGATGTGTGCTCAAAGAGACTGACGCTAAGGGGAAAAACACACAGTGAGAAATCCCCTCCCTGGAGTCAGCGACCATATGGACAGGTAAAGACAGGGGAGAAAGGAAGAAGAAGAAGTAGCAGAGGAGTGATTCCCAGTTTGCTTTTGTCTTCTTCCTCCAGATCTTCTGTTGGTAAGGGCCAAGCTTCAGAAACCAACCCAAGTTGGACACACACTCGCTCATGAGCAGGTATGTTCAGACGGAGTCAAGCAGAAGGATGGAGACATTACGGCAGAAGGTGACAAAGAGAAAGTGTGAAAAGAATAAAAAAAGAGAGAGTGGGTGGGTGGGTGGGTGGGTGGGTGGATGGGTGTGCGTGTGTGCCAGTGCCTGAAATAAGCCTGATGGCAGCTGTCAGCTTCTATCTGATGGAAGGGAGAAGAAGAGCAGGAGAGAAAGAGATATACAGAGAGGGATGGAGAGAGATGAAGAGATGACAGAAAGAGCACAGGTAAGAGTCGGAGAGACAGGGAAAGAGACACAGAGAAACACTGAGGGAGGGACAGGAGTGAGATATGCGAGGAGGCAGAGATAGCATCTCTTATTCCACAGGGACCACATCCCATTCTAGATATCCACAGCAGTCAACACTGTCAGGAACCACATGCAATAGAGGGGTGTGTGTGTGTGTGTGTGTGTGTGTGTGTGTGTGTGTGTGTGTGTGTGTGTGTGTGTGTGTGTGTGTGTGTGTGTATGCAAGGGAGTCACGTTACTGTCACCTCAAAGTTAAATTAATCAAAAGGGAGATGTGGCAAAGCGGACAGCTAACATGCGTATGGTCATACATATGCATTAACGCATTAAAATGCAACTTTACTTTAAAGCAGAAATCGGTGGATACAAGAGTGGCGAACGACTTTAAATCAGGGAGAGGATAGTGTGAGAGTTTGAAAGCGGCTTTCCCTCTTTTATTTAGGGATAATTCTGGCTTTTTACAGCTTCGGCCTCATTTTTGCCCACATTTTCCCACGTCGGTTATGATAAAATTGTCCAACTGGGTAAGAAACGATCGGTCAAACGATCACCAACCAAGCCAACAGTCTAGCCGGACGATCAGAAGCACTTTGTTTGGAGGTAAAACCGAAAGTGATTGCCACCTGAAATGCTTGCAATAATCCCTCATTGTAAATTGTGTTGTAATGTTAAAAGGTAATGGTAAAGGTCGGTGTGAAACGAAACCAACTGATTAAATATAATCACTGGTTTTTTTTATTTTTTTATTTACATTTTAAATGAATGAAGGTACTTCTATTCTTTACACCTGTTTTGATGACTGAAAGGAACATATTTGACCCCTTTGATGCTTGCTTCTTTGTCAGTCAGATATTTGTAGCTGGAGAGGACTTCCTTAACAGCTAAAAAAACATGAAGCATCAGCATCTGCTGCGGCTGTGGATCACTGCACTGATTACCACACTCCCCTTGGAATATGTGCTGTTGCCGTCCTAATGTTACAACAAAGGATTATCCCGCTATTTATGAAATCAGATTTGGAATAATTAACAACCCATTTTTATTTTATTTCCTTGGTTTGCTATACGGTTACTTGAAATGCTAAGTCAACCACCATGACTACTTTCTGAAAGTGTTCTGCTTCATCCACTGTTCAGTGTGTTTGTGTAGCTGAGATGGATGGTGGTCAGATCTCATCCTCACTGCAAACGATTCTCACTCCAGAAGTGCAGTGAGACGCACTGAGCCTGCCCCCTCAACAAGGTCCTGGTCTGATTGTTTTGCTCCCAAGTGAAATTACACGGCCCAATTTCTTATACGGCCCAATAAACTGAAATAAGGGCAAAACACTTCTAGTTTGGAGAAAGAAAAACTGCTTCAAGTGATTTAGTTGTAAAGATTACCTCAGCTAAAGAGACTGATACAAACTGGCAGTCTTCACATCAGACTAGTGACCCAAGAAATACGGCAATCAGCGCGAAACGTGTAAATTAAGTTGGTGAGAAGACTGACCAAGTAAATCCACCCTCCAAAATATAATGCAGGACAAAGTTGCTCTTTTCATGTGGCAAAACCCCTTCCAGTGCTTCAGCACTACTGATATCCACTTTGTATCACAGCAGGAATGTAAGGAAGCATGCTAAACACAATTATTTTGTGTATGTAAAGAGGGGGCATACACATTTTGTGTGTGTTGGTACCACATTTAATTTGCAAGCATACAGTAGAGCTGTAAATGACCATCTGTAGTGTAGCTTCAGTAATACTTGCACACACAAATGTAGCTCAGTGTCATGAGGTCATGTCAACCACCATGTTAAATAACAGTGGTAGAAAAATTATGCTAATGAACATGGCTTAACTGTCCAAAAAAAAAGAGAAGAAAATCTATTAAAGGCTGCATTAACAGAATTATTTTTTGACCCACATTTTTCTGATTTTTTGGGGGTTTGGTCAGGGAGCTCCAAAAGCTGTTGGCAAGTGGAAAATCATGGCTAAAGTCATAACCCATCCAGAAGATATGGAGCAACAGTAGTATTTATTTAAAGTTGTGTAGAAAGACAGAGAAAGATCTTAATGAAAGCGCCATGGAGGAGGAAATCGGAAGGGAGGGATAATTGCGTTCAAGTAGGCCAACGGAAAGAGGCTGTGGGAAAATGAGAAAAAGGGAGCGAACAGTCACCTGACCAATGTAAGTCGAATGTTCGCTCTCCTAAATCCACCACCGTGTTCTCCAGCTCGTCGTTACCTTTGTTGGTCAGCTGTTTGGTGCTGAGCAGCAGTGTACAGTGGGTTTATTAAGCTAAAAACAGCTGCTTGCATTTGTAAACAATCACTGACGAGAGCCATGGGAGTGAACCAACACAGAACATTTGCGGGTGTGAAAACCAAAAGATGCTGAAGAGCTGAAGGGAACTGCAGTACATACCTGCAAGTAGTAATTTGATCCATTGTTAAAAATAAAAAATATTGATTATAACAGCTTTAATAATTAATTTGTTTTAGATTTTAGAGCAACTGCCTTTCTACAGCACTATGGTTAACACTGAACTGGACAGTCAGCCATAGGAAGATAACTTTGACTGGTGTATATTTTATGATTTCTCATAACTGCAACCGTCGAGTCTAAAACCTGCCTCTGTTTTGGGCCTGCATGATGAATCCTACTAAGAAAAGGCAATTCAATACGGACTACTGCAATTTCCAAATCACCAGAGGCCGTCATTTTTTATTTTTTTATTTAAAAAGCAAATAGTATGTTTCAGACAGCTTCCTATACAAGTTAATTTGGTGCTTGGAAGACTCTTCTGGCCAATAAACAAAGATGCATGCTGAAAAAAATCCTTCAGTACAAAGCATCCCAGTCTCAAGACCGAACGTTCATTTTTACATTGGGTTTCATTTTCAAGTAGTGACATTTTAATTTTAAGTGTGGAAAAAGCTGCGGTAATGCAACTCATGCCAATGTGCACAACTCAGAAGAGAAAAAAACGATGTTTTTGTCCATAGTGCGCAAGCCTTTTCTCTCACCCTCAGGCTGTCACTGCCCTCAAATAACCTTAAAGACCTCTTTAATAAAAATATGACATGTGCAATACATTTTAAATCGTTGCCATGCATTTTGATCCTTTGGGTGTTTCGTGATCTAAAACCCACTGTAAATGCTTGCCCAGCTGGGGGCGGTATAGATGTTGAAAGTTTGGATTTACAATCATAAATCCATGCTTTAAAAAGCTGCGACGGGTGAGGTGACAAAAGGAAGACAACTTGTAAACAAAATCTTTTTAGTATTTTATAGATGAAAAACATGAACAATGAATATTTCTTTTTTTTATCTCCAAAACTGGATATTTGATGTCTTGGAATTAAACCCTTCATGCAGTGTTTCATTATCATGATAATGCTCTCAAAACTGATGAATCAAAGAACTGTTTATGGCTGGGGGTTGTAAAGGGCATTGTAATGGACCCCTGTGTGCAGTTGTTCACTTGAAGCGCTTTAGACAAGGCTCCAAAAGGGCCAGAACACCACGTCCGACCCCCCCCCCCACACACACACACACACACACACGGCTGACCTCTTTACGCTGATTAACATTCCATTAGGGGAGGAGGGGGAGACGAAGAGATACTTTCGCTCACCTTCTTGCCCTCTTGTTTTCCTTCCCTTTTATTACACTTCATCTCTGCTTCCTTTTTTACTCTTTAACTCCAACTGTTCGCTCCCTTTCTCATTTTCCCCCAGCCTCTTTCCGTTGGCCTACTTGAACGCAATTATCCCTCCCTTCCAATTTCCTCCTTCATGGCGCTTTCATTAAGATCTTTCTCTGTCTATCTACCTCCATCCCAATTTTTCTCCTGCAGTAACCTTAATGTCCCTATGCTTCTATGTGTTGCTGAGGCATGTCGTGGCAGGCCCGTTACTTAGCTCGCAGGCTTACGAGAACTTTACTGACTCACCACATTGGAGCGAGTGTGTAATTCACACACTGATTTATACTGATGAATACTTAGAAAACTAATTTACTGCAATGAATGAGCTGCTGCTTACATGTAGACAAACATAAACACATACACACACACACATTCTCATTCTGGCGATCAGAATAACAAAAAAAAATCCAGAGGTGTTTCATTCATTCACACCTCCTCTGCTTTATTAAGACCTGTGACTCATGTATGTCTCCACATCTGCTCTCTCAAAGCTGTTGGTGTGCACTGGCACGTGACAGCTTGTGTGTGCCCATGATGATTAAGCATCGCCTAATGAAAACAGTGTGTGCGTGTGCGTGTGTGTGTACACACACCAATTCTTGTGCCCGATTTTCAATGGATTCCAAGTGAATGCAATTCCTCTTCTTTACGTATTCCCTAACTTTAAAACAAGCAAAAACAACATGGCAATTTGTTGACTTGTTTGATTAGATCAATACAGGCATTTATAGGTTTCTCTAGGCTACAAATCTGTCTGATGCCATTTACATACATGAGTGTGAGAGAATATTAGAAACTTCTTAAAATATGATGTAGTCCAACACGTCCACTACATAAACACAGCTCAAACATAACCAGAGTTGAGTCTGCGACAGTGTCAACACAAACTGAAAAAAGGTAGAATTAATCATCAAGTGGGTTTTCTTGCATTGGATTGCATAAGACGGTGAAGGTGTATCTAATACACTTGTAACTGCAATTCAGTATCAGTGTTAGCTGCATCTTTGTCTCTTAACTTAAACATACAAAAAGTTGTCCGACAGAAAACAGATCAAGCGAAAACGCCAAAGGTGACTTAGTTTCTCAATTGTGAGGATTCGTTGCTTCTCTTTGTCTTACAGTATGTGTTGGTTAACTAAATTTCCTTGGGTTGGGGATTGTTGGTCGGGAAAAAAAAGATTAATAAAGAAAATAAGTGGAAAATAAGCATTGGTTGCAGTATTATTCAAGAGAATGTCAAAATATATACTTTACTTTCTAAAAGATAAAAAAGGTAACTGTCCCTGTTTGCCAAAATGAAAGCACATTTCAAATGCCATGTGAATAACTACTGAGGAACTGATATATCTAGCCTAACCAGATTTCTTACTGCTAATAAACATCATAATCTGCTTGTTAAGCAGGAGAGGATAACCTGGGTTAAAGATTTACATACATACATGCCCACACACAAACAAGGTGAGTCATAAAAGAAATCTCCTCTCCCTCATACAAAAAAAAGTGAACAGCCACAAAAACAGACTAAGGCGAGCGTGACAGACTTCCAGTTATGACTTATTACTCGAGGGAGAAAAACAAATAAACGGCTGAACAATGAAGAGACAAAAGATGGAAGAAAAGTACCCTGGCACACCTACAAGCAATGAGTCTTTACAAGTTAGGCAACCGTGTACAAGACCACACAACCAAATGTCCGTATAAACCACTCACACAAAGAACAAACAAAAAAACGTGCATATGTCTGTGTGTGTGTGTGTGTGTGTGTGTGTGAGAGCCAGACTCCAGCTGAGAGGGGAAGCAATAGCAATTCCCACTGACCTGAAAACTAGCATGCCAGCCACCTCAAAATATAGAGGAATGAAAAAAAAAAAAGAGGGAGAATGTCAGTGCGCACGAAGGCGATGAAAATACAGAGGGAGAGATTTAGAAATACTGGAGAGTGGCCGCTGCGTAGTAAGGATGCGCACGCACGCGCACACACACACACACACACACACACACACACACACACACACACACACACACACACACACACACACACACACACACACACACACACACACACACACACACACACACACACACACACACAGGTGCTGTGAGGGATTACGGGAAGGAACAGGCATCGACACTCCTTTGTACTGCCGGCTCAAGTGAAAAGAATGAAGGAAAGATGAGAAAGAGAGAAGGCGGATAGGCAGCAAAAAGAGAAAGGGATAATGTATGAGGCATCTGCACGCAACCAACAGGACAAAAACAAAAAAACTGTGTGTGTGTGTGTGTGTGTGTTTGTGTGTGTAAGTGTTGAGAGTGACTCTGTATGGGTGTGTAGATGTTTGGGAGTGTGTCCCTCTTTTGCTTTTGTGACTCCCAAGGTTCCCCGCGGTCAAGAGCGGATCTTCTTTCTCTCTCGTGCCCTCTTTTCATACACTTGTTCACCCTCTTTTTTTTATACACTCACTCCCCGTCCCCTCCCTCTCTTTTAGCGCAGCGCTGAATGGCCCTCTCTCTCTGATGAGTGACTGATGAATGAAGTAGCTCTTTGAAGTCAAGAGTCACAGCAAGGCTGGTCAAGCGTGAAGAGATGCCGGACAAAAGACGGCAGAGAGAGAGAGAGAGAGAAGGGAGAAAGGAAGGGAGGGAGGGAGGAAAGAAGAAAAAAAAAAAAAAAAACAGGGCAAGAGGGGGCGGGGGGTATATTCAACAAGGGACAGCGTCAAACCGTGAACATCCATAAAGTCAGTGAGGGACGGAGGCTGAACGTGTCTGGCAGAAAGAGAGAGTGAGAGAGCGTGGTCTGCATTTTTGCATGAGTGCCTCGGAGTATTTGCATTGTGGCGCTCAACATGCAAAAGTCCTGAATCACGCAAGTCGTGAAACCTTTCTGGAACATGCCTTCTGGACTACAGAGGCAGCCTGGAGGTCTTCGGGTTTTTTACCTGCCTCAAATGCCTCTACTCTCCTTCTTTTATTGCTATGGACACACATAAGCAAACAGATTGCATACGGGAGAGTTTTTTGAGACATTATCCTAACAGTGCCTCCTCATTTAATTACTTTTGGTGGTTATTTCGGGGGGTTTTGTGTGGCATTGCAGTCATTGTTTTGGTTTTCTGTTACCATCTGCAGATGATTAGCCTTTTAGTCGTATGACCATAGCAGTTTATTTTTTCCATGTGTGTTTACCTTAAAAATGTAAACATTTTTTTAAGCTCAATCCCACTCCCTCACTGCCCCTTAAGTAAGGAGGAGGGATTTTGCCTTCAATAGGAGGTCAGCGGACATGAGAATTTGTTTTTAACTGGCTTGCCTGGTTAAAGAAAGCTTAACTCAAACAGAAAACTACAATTTACTCAGGGAACATGTCTAGGCACACCTTCATTCACCTCTGAAAGCTTCTCAGTGCTTAAAAAGGCCCAGTGTGTAACGTGTTTAGTTGTTCATTATCAAAATCTGTGTTGTCCGTTCACAAACTTGTCCTTTTTCATGAATATTTACTAGAGATGGCCCGATACCATTTTTTGCTTCCAGATACCGATTCCTGATACCTAAACTTGCGTATCGGCCGATACCAATCCAAATGTTAGGAACAGGAGTCTTCTTCTTCTTGAAAAGAGCAAGAGACCAGCTTTTTGAAGCGTGAAGGCTGTAATACATACTTTGAACTGCGTGGCGCGAGAGAGATGATTGCGATATATGATCCCAACGCTAAATGGGAGAAATTCCTACACATTGGACCTCTAAAAAAGGCTCCTTGGTGGTGATGTAACATTAGCTGGAAACCTTGGAGCTGCCACCAAGAATTTCTTGGCTATCTGGGAATGACACCTGCCTTCGTGCCTCTTTGCTGCAGAGAATATGGAATTTAAATGACAGCAGTGTGACAGGCAAACACACAGAAGGCTGTTTGATAGTCATTGTTTTGGTTTAATTTGTCCAGTAATTAGAAAGGGAGATACTCCGCCAAGGCAAATTTTGACAACAAGCAAAACCGACTAAATTATTTGAATATCTCAGGCTGTTAATAGACCGTGTGGTAGCTGATGCTTACTGATTTATCCACCACAGACACATGTTATCAGCATTTGGGCGCCTTGGGAGGTGGGAGTTTTGGTCTGCCTTCCATCACAGGGAAAAGACATCACAGGCTGGATTTAGCTCGGTGTGAACAAAACGCAGGGTCGTCTAGCAAGTTAAACCTGGCTCAACTATTGCTGGACCACAATGCAACGCCATCCGGCAAGACACTGCCATCGCCAATCAAATACATGCAAGTGTACATTCCTGGTAAATTTCTTTGTAATGTGAATGCTATATTTCTGCCGTTTGCCTCGCAATCATTGCAACCGAAGATAAAATGATTCCTGCCGTGCGTTTTAAAATTCCGTCTGAGTACTATAAAGTGCAGCGGCCTCCGTGATAGGCCTTCAAACTCATGGATCTATTACTCAAACTTACTGGATCATGATTCATATCTCTACTTGAAACAACACACATACACACACACCGACGCAGGGCTGCTTTCAGTCCGAATGCCCGCTAACCCCCAGTTGAGACATACAGCTATGATAAAGAAAATGCATCCGTTAGTTGAAGGACAGCCTACTCGCCAATTACGTTACCTCGTCGACCACATACAACGATAAACCGGAAAATAAGAAGTTCAGATCTTATCTAAAAATATCTGGCATAGTTATGAGTGGTTGATGAATGTGTATTAGCCTTGCTTCTCCATGTGTATCTACTATAAACCACAGAGGCTTTTTTAAATTTAAGACACTGCACTGACTCCTGAAAATAGTCAAGCCTCAGTGGGATTGGGTTTTCCCTTCCAATTAAACTCTAAACAGCCAATCTATGTGCTTGTTATGACAACCCAAGGCCAAATCTGAAATATTGAAACATTTATTGTCTTTTAGTCTTCTGAATGTACAAACAATGTACTATGCATGCGTAGGAGCTCCTGAAAATGATGGAATAGACTTATCTGCATTCATTTGACAGCCTTACATAAAGTAGAAGAAAAAAAAATTCAAAGACAACAACACAAAGCTGTCTGCAGACATGCTACTGTATTGCAAGGGATCAATCTGGTGATTTCACTGTTGCAAGACTACTTCCTAAACATCTCTTATCAGTTTTCACAGGAGAGCAGATTGTTTTTAAAAAAGGAGTTGAAGGGCTTTCTAGTATTCCCTTTGTAATTTCAAATACATGAAAATGTACATCACACCAAGAGCACCAGATTTTTGTGTCTGTGCACACAAGGAAAAAAGGCAGTCACAGGTACAAAAAAAGAGGGCTTCTCCATTGTACAGTTCTCAAGGGTGAGAGAGAGAGAGAGAAAAACACTACACTCCTCCTGTGTTTATCTCAATCTCACATCAGATCAGATCACTGGCAGATAAAAGCACTTCCTGACACATCACTTCCTCTCTCTGGAGGAAGCTGACACGCACTGGGAAACCCAAAACGACAGGGCGGTGGCGAGGAGGATGGAGAAGTTTACCTTCTTTTTTTTTTGACAGAGCAAAAGGGAGAAGTGTGGGGGGAGAAGGGGAAGCAGAGGTGGTGTACAAAAATGTTGAAGTATATAGGGAGGAAAAGGAGAAAACTGCATACTCGTGGTCCAGATCCACAGTGCTGCTTGTGGGTGAAGAGGAGGCGGCATGGCGGCAAGAGAAAAAGAGGTGAAGAGACACTAAGAATAGTAGAACTGGATTAGCTTTAACACTGACCTTTATCCGGCGCGATGGCACTCCCTCACTTGATCTTTACTGCCGTTACAGGAGAAGCCTGTCCTACTTTTCCTAAGTTTGACTCAACAATGGACCATGTCGAGATTTCCAGATAAGGGGACATATTTATTTATTTAACCCTTATTTGTCCAAATCTGCTGCTTACACAAGAGATTGTGTGTGTGTGTGTGTGTGTGTGTGTGTGTGTGTGTGTGTGTGTGTGTGTGTGTGTGTGTGTGTGTGTGTGTGTGTGTGTGTGTGTGTGTGTATATATGCGGGAGGGGTGATCAATTACTTGTTTTCACCGTTTTAAATTACATTATTAACAATCTCTTACCAATATGTGATAACATTTCAGTGGAAGTACTGTTGTCAACAATTTTGCCAGCTATAAAGACAACTGTCTGCAGCAAGTTTGGCCAGCTGAAGTTAATCATCATTAATTCCATTAATCGGCCAAACGGCAAAATAAAGACGCATGGCAGCTGTCTGGTTAATGTGTCCTCTGCACACTCATGTCTGTACTGTTCATGCTCAGCTAAAGATGGTTTCCCCCAAAAAGAGAAGCACCACTAGAAAGCCAAAGTAAAACTGGAACTTCAGGGTTCGGTTCTAGAAGTAAGAAAACCAAATTCAAATTCACATTGGTAACGACACTAAAAACTAAACATCCAACCTATCCAGAATTTGACCCTACCTGTCAACAGTGCAAACTACACTCAGCAACCCTTATTTTTTATTTTGGGCGTACCCAAATATTAGACAAATTTGGTCTTTAAAAGCCCCCCCCCCCCACATTCACACGGCAAACACCCGGACACATGCAACTCTTACTTGAATGCACAAATGAAGGCAGAGGACACACACGGATACACACACACACACGGACACACGGACACACACACTAGGGCTGCTCGATTATGGAAAGAAATATAATCACGATTATTTTGGTCAATATTGAAATCACGATAATTTAACACGATTACTCGTTGACTTCTGGAAAGATAAAAAAAAAAAAAAACAGTGGAAAATGTTAAATGAATGAACTTTAAAAAAACACAACTGTGAAATTTGCCTTAATACTTTTCCTATTTAAACTTTATTTTTTTATTCAGAACACAAGAGAAAATAAGAGTTTACTCGCAAAACGTAATGAGCTAAATAATTGTTTTTCTCGATTATTCTGTTTTTGTGATCATCAGGAGCTGAAATCATAATCACGATTAAATTTCGATTAATTGCGCACACACACACACACACACACACACACACACACACACACACACACACACACACACACACACACACACACACACACACACACACACACACACACACACACACACACACACACACACAACACACACCAACTCTGGTGATCTACAGGTCTGCCCTAGAGCAAAGCAGACAAACCAAGTGTAGCAGAACGAAGAATCTCTGTTTTTTCCTTCGCTCTCTTTCCATGAATGGCATCAGCACTTTAGCTCTTCTGGCTCACATGCACAGACGCACACACATGCACACAGACAAAAGACACTGAAGTGCTGGGATGGCATGATGGGCAGAACGGAGAGGAGTGATAGGAAAAAAAGACATGGTGAGGCGTGGAAGGATGCAGACACAATACTATCATTCATTCTGTTTTGGGGATTTGGTAAAAGTTAGCCTACTGTGTGTGTGTGTGTGTGTTCCCAAAGAGAAGACAGTCCCAATCAGTTAAAACTCCTCCCCCTAATTCAAAGAGGCAGTATGGGATTTGCATTTTTCCCACAATTCAATTAGTACGCCTGTCAGCCTCTCCTCTCCGTTCACATGCCTCCGTTGGCCATCTCTTCGCTCTCACACATACAAACATGCTCCCACAGACACACATCAGCTTCATGAATGGAGGCATTTATTCATAAACACACACATGCAGGAAATTGATGCATTTATTTGTTTGTTTACAAAAAAAAAATGAGAGACAAGGAGAAGCTCCCGGGTCACATCCTGTCTGGACTTGTCACATTCAGGGACATGAAAAGACAGTGCTGTTAATGGCTGCAGAGAGCAGTCCCTGGGGATGTCTTTCTCTCTCTTTCTCTCTGTCCTTCTCCATCTCAGAAGAAGGGATATGACAGGGAGTGCCATCAAAGAATAGGGCACCATGGAGTGGTGGGGGGGTGGGTGGGTGGGTGGGGGTGTTAAAAGAAAGACTGACACTCGGGGTCAATATGTAGCAAGACAGCACACCAAACAGACAAGGCCAAACCGGATTTAGAAACCAGGAACTAGGATCAGCCACAGACACACTGACTTTGCCGCGGGGCCGGCTAATGACTTCAGCTAGCTTCTTGTCTGATTAATAGCCTGTAATCCCATTCTCATGGATAGCATACCACAGCATTCCTCTGCACCACTCATTAACCACTTTAGAAAGGCCCACTAATCACCCAGTCGCTTTTAGCTAGCAAGGCTAATGCTAGGCTAGGCTTATCAATAGGGAGTAATCCTGTTGGCGGAGCTGCTGTAGCGTAGCGCCCCTCATTACCAGCCATAGAAATGTCTGCTAATCATTCGCCGCACGGTTATTTGTCCACAGGGCCGCAGAATCACTTTGGTGGTAGTGAGGGTTGACATTTGACAGTCGGCGGCAGAGGGTGGAAGAGACAGAGTGACACACAGAGTCACAGAGGCTGTGTAATGATTAAGAAACACATCACTCTTGCTTTTCTCTCCCGCTCGCTCTCCCCATCTGCCCTCTGTGTCGAGCACACAGCCAGATCGGATCTGGAAAGGCTCTGCTCAATGTCGGCGTCATTCAAGTTGGATCAAATCGATGGAAAACCCTCTGCGATCCATAATGGCTAATCGATAATGAAGCCTTGCAGGCAGAGCAAAGATAACCCTTCACAGACCACCAGCAGAGACAGTCGTCAGCGATCAAGCAGAGCCTTGTCCTTGTCCTGTCTTTAAATGTGCACTGAGGTGAAACAGCTGGGGCAAATCAATGGTGGCAACAGCCCTAACTCAACTTGACCGTACCGGTTTGTATTCTGGACAGTTTAATGTTGATTCAATCATCCTTCTAAACAATACCAGAATCCATACCTTACTCTGATAATCAGCATTTTTCAACACCAGCAGTTTGGCCATAATCGGGCCATTTTACATCCCTGATCAACAACAGCCAAACAGTTGCCTGCTGAAAAATGGCTGCAAACAGCCGGTATGGCAGGGAGTCAAACTGAAAGCGCTGTGTGTGTGGCCCGGGGGCCCAACAGAGGTATCCCCATATCCTCTTGAGCTAAAGTCTCTCAACTCAGAATTGTGATGCTGGTTATACATTACAGGGACCTGAGGCTGAACCTGTGTTGAACTCTTGTATTGGAGGGGAAGCAGCGGTGTAGCTGAGAGAGGCCTGTCAACACATGCCTCAAGCTACTGGAGTGGAAAACACATAGGGGGTATATCACACTCTTTTATGTGTGAGATTGCGTGTGAGTTGACCATCCTTTCACTACATTGTGAAGGGCAGAGCCCAAAACGTGAAGAGCCACTTGCTTGACTGCATTATCTGCTGTTGGTGTGCTGATCTAGTGTTGCATTTAAGACTAACATTAAAGTCGGAATATCGTTTGAGTGAGTAACGGACAAATGTGGTAATAATAACTGCATTTGGGAGATGTTTTTTTCTTGAAACAACACCTATATCTACAACAAAAGGGCTCAAATCTAAGGGTTGCAGGATGGTTAAAAAGAAGAAAATGTGTTTCAGACTTTTTTTTAATAATTTGCTGTTTTTCTTGAGAATTTCTGGATAATTTTTACACCTTCTGTCCTCAAAAAAGTATTCAAATAAAAACAGTATGAGGAGGAATAATTTCATATTGGTTAAACAGGTGACAACTTGAACACATATATGACCTGTGACAAGGGGTTGAAGTAGACATGGCTTTGTTTTAGGGGTTACAAGCCAAAAAAAAAAAAAGGTTTTGAATTCTCACTTTGAAGTTAAAAATATCAAAAACAAATATAAATATATGTCATCAATTACCAGATCCTAAATGACATCTTCTAATTGATTTGATTATTTTGACTGACCATCACTCACCAGTAAAAATAAATAATGATTTACGTTAATGACAGTAAAAGAGTCTGTAACCAGCATATATATGGTCTTTTTTACATTAGATAATACAAAAAATAATTGTCTGCTGAAAAGCCCATTCATCTACTAATGGTCCAATACTCATTAGTTCAGAAAAGCATAATGTTTGCAAACATATTGGCACAAAACGTTCTTTAATGCCTCTGTCTGTATGCCAATTCCTCACACACTTGACATCAGGTACAGTAAGGTATTAGGTTACTACTGGTAATCCCATTAGAGCCTGGTTTCCACTAAAACAAGCAGGCTGTTCCCATAAGTAAGCTAAGTAAACAGGCAGGGAATAACTGGCTAGAGGGATGTGGGAATTTTTGTTGGGAATGCTAGAAGGTGGTGCATTCGCAGGCCCAAGATGAGTGGACATAACCGGCTTTGGAGCGCCTGGCCGCCAGCGCTTAAACCCAACTAATCTGATTGGATTAACACCAACCTGCCTGGCTCCGCATGAGCGTGTGCACGCACGCATATAGACATGGGCATGCACACACATTTGTACTATATGCCAATCAGCCAGGGCTGCCTCTGTAGCTTCCTGGAGTTCATCTGGATTCTGGGTTGTGCTGGCTGATGGCACCATGCTGAGCTACCACATGCACACGCATCCACACACACACACACACACACACACACACACACACACACACACACACACACACACACACACACACACACACACACACACACACACACACACACACACACACACACACACACACACACACACACACACACACACACACACACACACACACACACACACACACACACACACACACACACACACACACACACAGCTTAGAGTGCAGCGATTTGTGCTGTGAATCTGAAACAGACCTATTGAAAGAAGAGTAATGCCCAGTGCTTGACAACCGTGCTAATTGACTAGCCCCCTCCCCAGCAATGAAACTAAACGTTTTTACCCTCTACTTTTATCTTTTCAATCATTCCCTGACAGCTCTCCTCTTGTCCCACATTCATCTCATCCTCTTCCTCATATGACTCTTCATCACCTCCATATCCTCCTCCCTTCTCCGTGCCCCGGCCTTTCCCCTCATACTCATACATGTAATCATTCATTAGAACCAAGGCAGTTGTCCATTAGGCAAAGCAGCCATTTTGGAAATTGCAGCAAATCTTCCATGAAAAGACATTTCCTCTAATGCGGTAGTCACGCTCGGAGGGAGAGGGAGAAGAAGATGGCAAAGGAGTGGGCGAGTGGGCAGAGACGGAGAGAGGAGGAAAGAGGAGAGAGAGAAAAGTGAAGGAGAGAGATAGAGAGTGAGCCCCCGGCCATAAAGCCACCCAGCGGAAAGCAAGCCTGCTGTTTGATTAGAGAGTGACACCATCATGAAGGGAAGGATACAGGAAAGGACGGAAGGAGAGGGAGGGAAAAGTGTTTTAGAGGCAGGCAGAGGGGATGAAGAGGAGGCGGGAAAGAAAGAGATGGAGAGAAAAAACAGGGAGTGATTTGAGAGGGCCAAGTAGAGGCAGTAAAATTAGCCCCATCACTTCGTTTACTAAAACGCTCTATGACACACTAGGATTAAAAACAGACACACTCACGAGATGTGTGCACAAACACACATGCACAGGACAGATGGTATCCTCCCATCGATAGTGTGGCTATAATTTGAGTAAAGTGGTAGATACCTCCTTAACCAATTAGAAGCCCCATATCAAGGCCTTGCATTAGGGGCTGTGTCGGTTTAGTTTCACACACTCGTTAGTGTGTGTTCTACTATGTATGTGTGTGTATTCGTTTGTCCCATGGGATCACTGAAGAACATTAAAAGTGATATAAGGGTAGGGGGGGGTGGGGGATGAGAAATCCACTGTGAGTGGAGCTCAGCCAAGTATGTGAGTTCTTTTCTCCCACAATGCCACTCTTCATCTCGATCTCATCTCATCACCGATCAAAGATGGACCTGTCTCTCCTATTACGAACCACTCATCTCACGGCCGCTTGCTGCTGCTTAATGTGCCTCCCTCTAAAGCTGACACATTTGTCACCAGACCAAACTGAGCCTAATCCATCGTGGCATTTTTCTCTCCCACAATTGATGATATACTGAATTTGAAAAACCACCATATTCAATCCAATTTCTTCAATGTCTTGAAAACATTTGTATACTCTCTTGAAGTAGAAACATTTTGAAGAAACTGTGCAACACACAGTGTGATACAGACCTATCTGTATAGAATCAATAAATCATACAGCCATGACAACAGGGCCTGGCAAATGTTGTTCTATCAATACTAAACAGTTCAATAGTGGCTTTGTACATTCAGAGATGTTCTTTAAAGAAAATCCCATTAATGTTGGCCTGGCTGTCTCTCGGTCTTTTAAATAGCAACTGCTGTGCTTACGTAGTCCTTACACTCTGCTGTACAATATAACAATAAGTAAAGCTGGAAAAAACTAATCAATTAATTTAAAGTAATTTATTTTGACATTTTGGGGTTCCAAGTTTTATATGATTTAATATGATTTTAGGTGTTCTAGGATAGCAAACTGAACATATTTGAATATGCTGATGTCTTTTGGAGTGTTAGATAAAATAAGCAATTTAAATATGTCAACATAGGCTCTGCAATTTTCTTGCGTCCTTCTGGCACGGTTAACCAATAATGAAAATAATTATTGCAGGCTTAAACATTGGCACATTTGTTTTCATAATCAAATGAAAGCATACAGCAATATGAGAGTAAATGTAAATTCCAAACTTTAAATTCTTAAATCTATTTGTCGGTTTAAATTTTTTTTTTCCCCTCTTTCTTGTGGATGTGTTTTCTGACATCAAGGAGGCGTATTAATGTGCTTGAATCCAGCTGATGGAAATGGTGCTAATTCACATTTTATTTTTGCAGCATTTTAAACGTTTGTGTAAAATTCACTTGACAGCTGGATGAGAAAACAGCTGCAGAGAGATGCTGGATCGCAACACTAGAACTGCTGTGTTGCCAAATATTTCTAGAAAAAGGCTGTGTTTTTTATGTTTCGTTTCTCACAGTTAACAATGCAGCTCCAAACCACTTCCTCCACAAGTGTGCAGGTACAAGGTGTGTCAGACACACAAAACCACTGGCTGGGGCTAAAGACCGTTTATCTCCACCACGCTGACAATGCGCACAGCTGATTTTAAGGCTAGGAGTACGACACTGCACCAAGAAATCCCTCACCACCGTTCTGTAAACACAGATGATCTTAATCACACTTTCTCTGGCCTCTTCGCCACACTGCTACTGCCTTAAAGACCAATGTCCCTAAACAAGCATTACCACAGTGAAGCAAGAGAGGCAAACAATGAGGGACACATGGAGTTAAACACGCACACAGACAGAAGCACATATAGGGGAAAGTGGTCAATGAGACAGAAAAATGAACAAAAACAGGGAGGGAAACCGTGTTATTCCAGTTTCTCTTCAAAGCTCCTCATTGCAGCGATTCTCTTCACTTCCCTGTGGAAGTAGTGCTGCATGTAATATGAAGCAGCATTGTTTTTCTTCAGGGTGCTATTAAACTTGTAGTCCCTTGGTTCTCTGTCAGAAGTGATAGGATAGTCGATTATACCAGAGGCAAGAGATCCTCTCCTCTCCCGTGCACATATACCTAGACCTCTCATCTGCGCTGGCTTCCTGTCTCTTTCTGTTCCCGTGGCCTCTTCAGGTGCACACAAACACAGACGCACGCATAAATACACACACCCATACAAGTTCAGGCTTTGAAACAGTGCTCACAAAAAGTGATGAAAGGCTGTTTATCCTGCTTCCACTGTGATATCTCAGCTCGCCATGCAGAATGGCCGAACACGTTATCACCTCTGAGCAGGGGAAACCACGGGAGTCAGGACTGACGCCAGCAGCAAATACCAGCGCTAGTGTGTGTGTATGTGTGTGTGTCCCAGCAGTAATAATCACCCGGATTAGAGCGGAGCCAAACCCCCGCAGGGTTCCCCCTCTCCCCCCTACCGACCCAGCCCAACTCTGCCCAGCCTGCAGCTCTGATCCCCAGTTTGAGCAGCCATGGGAAGCAGAGCAGCCGGCCTGACATCTCCATGCGCCTGGCTGCCAGACAGATAGGCAGAGAGGCGAAAAACACTTCTTTCTTTAAATGACCATGTATTTCTAACCACCCCCCCACCACCACCACCACCACCCTTGTCCTATTGATCACCCATAGCCAAAATAAAATATTGAACAAGCTCAGGCAATACAAAGACACATAACTCATTCAACAAGAATACCCTTAAACCACAAGGGTGCAGTGAAATGGAAGTTGATACAGCCGTCAATATGTCTGGGTGAGGGATGCAATACATTGGCAACAACAGTAGGGAGGCGCGGAGAAGAAATGGGTTAGCCAATAACTTAATAAGAATGTGCGTTGTGTCTGGATACCTCACAGTCAATGCAAGGGATTATTACGGAGTGGAAATGTTGCCTGGCTGGATGTATTAAACCCCCCCCCACCCCGACCCCATGCCTGAAATAAATTTAGCTGAATCCCAGCATGGGAGGGCACCCTGATATTGGCACCGATCAACAATTGTCACTGTTGAGAGAGCTACTGTTGCATTTGTGACAGCTCAATGTCCAAATTTCGATCTACATTTGTCTCTCAGCAAGCATCTATTATCAATCTACTGTCTCAGAAAGATGCACACCATCCTTGACATCCTTCTTTTATTTTAAACCACACCATAACACTGTCCAACTCGGTGAAGAGAAAGACCTTTGATTTAAGATAACATAGCAACCAATTACATCAATTAACATCCTGTGGGAACTTTCATGAGTTTTATTTATTTAGTTATGACATAATTATATTACCTTCTGTTATGCTTTATCTTCTCTGGTATCACTCACTACTATATTTCTGTGGTATAAATTGGACCAACAATGGCTGCGTAAATTTAGATATTTTGTGTGAAGAAATGCTCTAAAATTTACTATAAGATAATGCCTATTATAATTGTCTCTCCAGAGGAATAAGCCTAGATTAAAGGATGTTTTGTAAACCAGACAAAAGAGGTGTAAGAAGTAGAACTGTCAGGAGATAGACAAGGTTAATAATTGTATATTACTTAGATCTTATTTAATCCTACATTAACACAATGTACAGCTCTGTGAGTTTACAGTGGCCTTATTGTACCTTCAGGTACATTTTCTCTACTGTGGCATCACTGCAATGCTCGTCTAATACGACACACAGTATAGCCTAATAAGACTAACGTTAAGCTATTTAAAAATATATATATCAGTAATATAATCCTCAAAAATGTGTCAAAGAGTTACTACAGATACATCACAATTTTTGACTACGTTATTTTCTAAACCTCACACTTGACAACATAATCTACACAGGCAACTAAACCAAACATCTGACAGTTGTACCTTAGATTTTTCTGTTTGTTCTCCTTCTTGTTGAGGACCCCTGGCACACAGTTGGTGAGCTCGGTCCAGTCGGCGTGCAAGCCGCAGCTCCAGCCGGTGGAGAACCGGGAGAAGAGCCAGGTCTCCTTGCGGTTCGGCCGGTAGCAGGTACACTTCTTCTGGCCCGGTCTGCAGTCGCAGGGGACCTCCAGACGTACATTCTGGACCAGGTGCCTGCCGAAGGTAGTCCCCCCGGTCTTCTGGATGTGCAAAAACACGATCACGTCCTCCCCTTTGATTTGGAAATCAATCGTCCTCTCTAGGTCTCTGACGGGGAAGTAGTATTTCTTAACGTAGTGGGGGTCCGGAGTGGGGAAGATATCCCCCTCGTCTTCCTCCGTGAAATAACCGTGCGGGGAGCCGAAATTGATCACCCCGGGAGCCACGTACTGATAGAGAATCAGCATAAAACACACGGATCCGACGACGATCAACAAGAATTTGCTGCTCCTCTCGACCATGTTCCTTCCAAGTGCGGTTCCTACAGTACGCTACCATTTCCCAGTCAAGCCGACAACAGCGAGCAGGGCTCTCGGCTTCTGCATTCTCGCTCTCCCCCGCCAGGAAGGACTTGTTTTCGGGGTTCAAGAGTGGCTCATTCCGCTTCGAGATGACCGGCAAAGTTGGCTCATCGTTTACCGAGACCGTTCAACACCCTGAAAGACGCATTGTAACTCACTGAAAGCCCCCCCGTAGCCGACCCTCCCCCGTTTACCTTACTTTGGTTTCCAGTCTACACAACAGACTCACTGCATCACCATGGAGTTATGTACCCAAGATGCAGCGCGACCTCTACTTTTTCAACGTCTCTCGCTCGCTCTCTCTCTCTGAAAAACGAGGAGAGTCGTTTTAATTTATTGGTTGACACGTAACGACCGCGTCACCGCTAGTAGCCAATAGCTAATGGTCATAGATAGATATATATATATATATATTATATAGATAGATAGATAGATAGATAGATAGATAGATAGATAGATAGATAGATAGATAGATAGATAGATAGATAGATAGATAGATAACGTTGAATTTATAAGTAATAAAACCACAATGTAGGCCTAATACACTCACAGGTTTTGATGCTTGTATGACCGGTAGCTTATGGTGAAATCGTTTTAATAGATTGGCTATTGCAATAATAATATAACTGACCTTATTGAGTCAGTTTTCTAAATGTGTTATTATTCTCTACTTATGCTATTATAACAATACATTTCAGTAGGCTATAACTATGTCACAAAAAAAACATTTAAGTGGTTTTACAAAGTGCCTGTGGCTATATGCAATTCGACAATATTAGTATTAACAATACTAATTTATTAAAACAATGCATTACTAGGTAAGGAAAACTGTACACGATGATAAACTTCTCAAGAAAGGTTTTGCTCAGACATTACATGTCATTTAGCTGATGCTTTTATCCAAAGCGACTTACAATTGCTATATATGGCAGAGGTCACACGCCTCTGGAGCAACTGGTTGATTTATCTCAGTGGGAATCGAACACGGGTCTCCCACACCAAGGGCCTGTGTCATATCCACTGCGCCATCACCACCCCACTTTTTGCTCAATAACATAGCCTAAATTGCTAGAGACTGAATGGAAAACAAACATCATCTGTATCTAAAAGCAAACACACCGCCCTCCGATTATATAAAGTCATTTTAATGCACACACATTGTTCTCCTGAGTGAAAAGTGGAACTAATAAATGCAGTCTATGTAGAACTTGTTGGACAAAATTGGAAGTAATAGAAACTCATCAGCTAATCAGCTATTGCCAAATCAATGAATTAGGCTACTCCATTTGAATACAACTTTACCAAAATACTATTACAAGAAATCAAAATAGCAAAATAAGAAGTAAAACAAACGTTGTAAACAGTTGGAGTGGTGTAAAAGATCCAAACTGATTCCTTTACAAGAAAGCTCAAATGTCAGACAACCATGAGATCAACCAGTTGGTTCACGTTGCTTCTCGCGTTGCTACCGCTGGTGGTCAGCACTGAGTCCTGCTGTTTCTTCTTTAATGCAGCTGAACAACTTGTCAGGCATATTTATGTGATTCCCATGGGCGATTACTGTCGAACATATTTTGAGTAATCACATCTACGAGTGGAAGAGAGAAACATGTTGCAACGACTGAATGTTGTTCAGATAAGACTGGTTCAACCCTTAAGCTGACAGTGTGCTTTAAATGTGTTTTTTTCCCACCAGTGCCCCTGAGGTTTAACTGCAATTTCTCAGGCATTTGTTATTGCAGATGCTTATTGTGGTAATAGGGCAGAGCGAAATGACTGTGTGTTTTTGGAATGGCTGAGTGCAATCTTGGTAAGCTACCAGGCGAGATTCCCACATGTTTCTTAAATGAAGCTTAATCAGTAAGATCAGCCCAATCAGCAGGCCGGGGGGTGTGAAAGCAGCAGTTGGTTGTGGCTGGTGGCAAATGAGGTTGGTAAGGGATGAGGGTACATTTTCACTTTGAGTGGTTTGGGTTGATGATGTGATGTGTGTTTAGTCAGGCTGTAATTGTCCGTGTGCCTATCCACAGTTTCAGCTTCCATGATTTCCCAGCTGGATGTGGCTCTCTTAGGGCCTGAGCTCAACCTCTTCCTGAAACCTGTCATAACTTTTAATTTATCTCAGGTAGTTTTTCGGTGGACCAGGTGTTCATGATTTTCAGATATACAGATAAGTCAGCCATACACTTTAAAAACTGTTTTAGTGTGTTAAAGCTAAAACGATAAGCAGTCACCATTTAAGTCACCCTTTATAAATGGCTTTATGGTTATACATTTTTGTATAAGCTTGTGGATCTCACAGTTTCTAATAATCGATCAAGTCTGCAGTTATACACATACGATTTATAGTTAGAGGGTCTTACTGATATGTTAGAGCTGAAAATGATAGAGTTAAGGTTAGGTTTAAATTAAAGGATTTTTTCACAACCATGGCAACACAAACATTGTTCTGATTAATGACTTCTATAAAGTCTATAAAGATCTATAAAGTATTAGTAAATTATTTATAAGCCACTGATAAAGCCATTCGCTCCAAATCACAAACCCTTTATAAAGGGTGACTTATTAGAAAGTGGTACAAAACAGTATTAATTCTATTAGAGTAAAATTAATTTATTAAGCTACAAAGCAAGACATTTTGCTTGTGAAAGATATTTAGATCCCACTCACATCCCTTTTTAGATCAACAAGTTTTCTATTTTAATACATTTTGTGTGGGATTTCCTCTTTTCGATGACGGTGATTTCCAATGCCTTTCCCCTACATGTGATGTGTGTATGATCTTTATGCTTCCTCTATTGCAGCTTCTAAAATGTGACGATTCACTGTTTTTCTGTGTTACATCTTATTGACAAACAAGCAATTTTAAGATGCAAACTTGGCCTTTATGAAAGAAAGATTATAAATAATGAAAATGTCCTTTTGTCACCGGCTGAAACTAACTTTTTTTTTGAAGATTATGTTTTGGCATTTTGCCATTATTGGACATGCAGTTTGAAGCCAAGGCTGGATTTCTTAGCTTCGATGGTGTTTTAGCCCCCCAACGGTCGACTTCAAGGCAGCGCTGCAACCGCGCAATTTCCAAGGCACCTAACCCTAACCTTAACCCTAACCCTAAACCTTAACCATTGCCTAATCCTAGTGCCTTCCAGGTAGCGCTGCCTGGAAGACAACGTTGGGGGCTTAAAACAAGAAACACTGATTTCTTATGGACTGGTTTGTACTGGTAATATGTGCCACTAAATCTCAATATTAACCGATGAAGAAGATCCATCTGTTAAAAGTTTAGTTTTTAGATTACATACTGCACATTCCTAAATGAATTACTTTAATCAAATTAACAGACAGCAAATCTGGGCTCAGGTATTGGGGTTCATAGGGGCCCGCAGCCAACTACTGCACCAAGGCCCCATAGGGGGTTAATCAGGCCATGCTTATAGTGTAGATATAGACAGGAAATATGGAGGGAGAGAGAGAGAAAGAGTGAGAGAGAGAGAGCGAGAGAGAGAGAGAGGGAAGGATTTACTGATTATTTGCTCCATAAAATGTCTGGAAATGGTGACTAATGCCACTCACACTATTTCCCACAGCCCATGTCATTTTCAGCTTATAGTTTTTTTTACCATCAGTTTCAAACCTAAATGTGTATTGTTAACTAAAATGTGAGATGGAGAAAAACAGCACATTTTACATTTGAGAAGCTGGAACTAAAGTATTGTCATTTTTGCTTATTCAATAATCAAAATGGGTGCTGGCTAATTTTCTATCAATCAACCCATCAATTAATCGACTTATTGTTTCACCTTTTCTTTCCGATGAAGAAGATCCATCTGTTAAAAGTTTAGTTTTTAGATTACATACTGCACATTCCTAAATGAATTACTTTAATCAAATTAACAGACAGCAAATCTGGGCTCAGGTATTGGGGTTCATAGGGGCCCGCAGCCAACTACTGCACCAAGGCCCCATAGGGGGTTAATCAGGCCATGCTTATAGTGTAGATATAGACAGGAAATATGGAGGAGAGAGAGAGAGAGAGAGAGAGAGAGAGAGAGAGGGGGGGGGAAGGATTTACTGATTATTTGCTCTATAAAATGTCTGGAAATGGTGACTAATGCCACTCACACTATTTCCCACAGCCCATGTCATTTTCAGCTTATAGTTTTTTTTACCATCAGTTTCAAACCTAAATGTGTATTGTTAACTAAAATGTGAGATGGAGAAAAACAGCACATTTTACATTTGAGAAGCTGGAACTAAAGTATTGTCATTTTTGCTTATTCAATAATCAAAATGGGTGCTGGCTAATTTTCTATCAATCAACCCATCAATTAATCGACTTATTGTTTCACCTTTTCTTTCCATCTGGTGAACTCTTCTGTTGTTACCCCCACATCCACCCCACCTCCTGTGAGCTTACCACAGCCTTGTGGCCACCACATGTGCATCCCCATGACTTCACCACACCCTGTATTTACAATCATGTCACGTGAGTTGACTACATTTGTCGAATAATTTTATACTTGTGTTTGGATTGTGTTGCACCTTGAAGGAAGAGTACAGCCCTTTCCCTTCCTGAGATTATCCCAGCACGACTGTAGCTGAGCGGGCGAGGGCAACCAGTGTGTGTGTGAGCCGGTCTCAGTCTTGAATAATTCAGACCTGCTTATTTACATCTATACTTACACTGAAGCAGCATCCGCCTGTCACACTGCTGTTAAACACACTCACGATTATGACTTCTGCCTCGCCCCTGGCATTACCCAGTTGTATTAAATACTGGGAGATTTTTGTGAGAGTGTATGTGTGTGAGCGTGTCTTGCTGTGTTTGTGAGACAGGGAGAAAGCGACTGAGAATATTAATACTCTGTGTTTGCAAGTGTTAACTTGTGTGTGTTGACAATGGGACTTTGGCACGTGTGTATGTGTGTTTTCCTCTCACCATGCGCAGTGTCATAATGAGCAGCGTTACTCAAAGAAGATGGATGCCCTCTGGCTCGGGTATAGAGATATGACAGTCTGTTTATCATCAGAACCAGTTTATTGTTGCTTTTGCATAATGATCCTGTTTAGATGGATATGTTCACACTGTTACCAGAGGCTTTAAGCTGTGTATTATGTCCTGCCTCAGTGTCTCACGCGCACACATCGTGTCTTTCTTCTGTGCTTATAATGTACACAAGGATGTAAAAACATTTTTTTATCAATGTGGTTTGTCTTGTGATAACGATATTAGAGTCGCATGTGTTTATGAAAAGAAACAAACTCTAAACAAGCGCATGGACACATGCATTCAAAATGTAGGAGGCTGTTGTAATGCTCCCAACGTTCTGTTTTAAGAAATAAACAGGTGGTCAGTGGATTATAGCTGGTTCTCATGTTGACACAAGCTAAACAGGGTTCATACGTGGTGCTCGCATCTTTGTCTTGATTTGTAGGAATCTGCTCTCAGCCTACTAATGCATGCCCTACACACACACACACACACACACACACCCACACACACACACACACACACACACACACACACACACACACACATTTTCTGGGCACACAAAAGGCTAGGGCATTTCACTCACACTTTTTCCATTTAGAACTTAAAAGTTGTTCCAAATAGGTAAACACGACATTCACCAACTCTATGGGGACACATGGCAAATTCTTTTAATATTTACAATATTTATACCCCCATTCCATTGAAATACTCCTCCTTCTATTATATAATTTTTTTTTCAGCTATAAAGACCACATATTTACTTTTATCACTTTCGTTGTTGTATAGTACAGGTGAAATAATTAAAGTTAGCCACCAGGTGGGCTTCCATAGTTTTTGTTTTTTATGTTTTGATGCTCCTCTTGCCTGTCTTAAGTTTGTTTTGGCCATTTAATGGTTTTTTAATTAACTGTTTTCTGATTCTGCAAGGGTGGACAAGCTGGTTTAAAGAGAGTAGCTCTGCTCCGCAAACAGACCTGTTATGCCCTATCCTCCACTCAAACACCAGACTACTGACATCACAATAAAACCCGCTGATCATATTTATACCCTATATACCCTCATTGATAAACATATAAAAGAATATACATGCTTTTTATTTACTTTCAAAAGCTTTAGTGTATATTTGACACAAGATTGTTCTACAAAGCTACTGAAAGTAATGTAAAGGGCATTTTAATGACTTTTTAATGAGCGCAGGACTTTGTATGCTGTACAAAAATGTAAAAACAAAATGCCAATTAGAATTTGGCTAAAACTCATTTGAGTTGTGTGTTTGAACCAAGTGCACTCCATACCAGCGAGGTGGGGGTCCGTCCACTTACAAAACAAGAATTGAATCAATAAGATAACACACTATTGACACCTTGCATGCAGAGTTCTGTAAGCTTCTCCTACGTAAGTCGGGGTAAATAAATATAATGCAAAGAGGCAGAATTAGGCCAGTTTATCAGAACTTAAAACCAAAAATAAGCAATTAAATTTTGGACACATCTAAACATAGTGACCCCCTCTCCTATTATCAAGTGCCAAGAGATGAACAAAAATGGACACCCGTTTACCCAACTGAGTTCACAAACCTGTTCCACCAAAGCATCAGCAACATAACAAACAACTCAACTAGATTACACCACAGCTTAAACAAAACTACATCATCTATTTTCCAATAGATGATGTAGTTTTTTAAAACTATGTTTTGTTGCTCTAAATCAACAGGACACCATAGCAGATTATTTGAGCATGGTTCGGATCGGCACAGTACAGACTGAGTGCGCACCGCCTGCCATTGAAAACAGGTGACAAAGGAAAACCTGGCTCCCTGTAGAGCAAAGGCTGTCCACTGATTGCACCCTTCGTGAGCCTAAAACAGAGCCAAACTTCCTCACTTAACATGTCAAATATATAAACATTTGGAAACTATATTTCCAATGAATATATATAAGAACCAAAATGTTTTCTATAGCTCTCAGATTAAAATATATTACCAGTCCTACTGGGAAGGGACACTAAGAGCTGTGAGCAGGCAGCAGTCTGTGTTGCTTCCATAAACTGAGGGACAGTGAGTGACAGCAGTTGCCTGCACCTTGTACTTGTTTTGTTAATTTTTCTTCGTTTCCTGTCGGTATTGTTCCAACCAACCTTTGACTTGTAGTACTTTATATATTCTGGTTCATTCAGGAAATGCCACAGAAGCAATGGTGTTTACATTGCAGATTAACTTTATTATCACAACTCATCCATATACAAATTAATTTGTCCTGGCTCTTTGCTATGATCATTCCTTCTCCTTCACCTTATTGTCTTACTTCCTACAAACTGTCTGTCTCTGCTGCCCTCGATTTCTCTCTACAAACCTGTCTCTCTCTCCCTGTGCGTGTTTCTCTCTCTTTACCTCTGTTTCTTATTTTTAAAAATGTTCAGGAACACTTTCTCTTTCTACTCACCCATCTATCTCTCCTACATAGTCTCTCTCTCTAATATACATACCTGTCTCACTCTCTAATCTACATACCTGTCTCTCTCCTTTCTACATACCTGTCTCTCTCTACATACCTGTCTCTCTCTACCTACATACCTGTCTCTCTCATTTCCTACATACCTGTCTCTCTCTCCCTGCAAACCTGTCTCTCTCTACAAACCTTTCACTCTCTCTACAACCTGTGTCTCTCTCTACCTCCATTTCTCCAACCACCCATGACCGACTACCACAATGTTCTTTAGGATAAAAATGTAAATGACATCACTCAATGAAATAATAGTCAGAGCATGTTGACATATTAAATTTGAAAACAAAAGAGCTTTAACAATCTTAATAAAATGTCGTTGCATGCTCAGATATGAGCTGAATTCAAGTAGCGCTGTACCTAGTTGTGGGATTGTAGAAGTACTTAGATGGCCAAAAGAATTATGTTCAGTGATTACAATTTAGATTTCCATTGGTTATTTTTCTAGGCGGCTTTAAAAGTATCAATGCGGTTCTTCACATAGAACTTAACTGCCTGCCAGCTCCTTCCCCTAAGCACCTCTGAGGATCCCTTGATAGATGCTTCACACTGGGCTTTACCAGGAACCCTGCCAGAGTTGATGTTGTCCATGAGATTGCTCTCCACAGCCTGGACCTCTTCGGTGCTCCACTTCTTTCTCGCCATTGTTGATGAACCTTAGACAAAGAAGTAAGGCCAATCAATATAAAATTGCTTGCAGAGTTTAAAGATTAAAAATCTAAAATGATGGGTGTCTGGACAGTAGTAACTAGGTGGTTTCTATTGTCGTGCTAATAATAATAATAATAATAATAAGTCATTTAGACTGAAAAAAACTGTAAAAGTGTGGTTGTTACAAGGGGACTAGATGGCAACTAGATGGTTGCTAGATGTTACCTCATAACCACCTAGGGCTGCACAATAGAGACACAGCACATCGGCGTCATACTCCCACCAGAGAGGGAAAACATCTTTCTGCTCTCCATCGGCTTGTATTGGATGAAGGTGCCTCATCTTCAATTTTGTCTGCTGGCAAACCGAAACATTCCTAAAAGCTGCCGTGTGGTGATATTTACTACCAACAATGTATAGAACCCAGAACCTAAGTTTTCATAAGTTGTGGAACCGAAAAACTGAGCTTTTATGATGACTAAAGTGGATATAGGCGTGAGGAATCAGCAGAGAATGTGGTTAGACTGTGGGATTCTGACACTAAGCTAACAATATGCCCAATGTTACGTTTGCAGCAAGCATTTTATTAACAAGTCAAATATCCAAATGTCAGTTTTAGACTATCTACAGTCTGTAAGGTAAGCTAACACAGGTAATGTTGGACATAACTTTAGTTTAGTGTCAGGGTTCGGTCTTCCCATTCTTCCTGCTGATTACTCATGTTTCTGTTGTACCCCCTGGTGGCGGGACTTAAATACGCTCCGTCTCTATATGGAGAGAAAAAAATAAAAGCTTTTCTTTTTGTCACAATATACATTTTTACTTAAAAGGTAAAAATTCATGATGATGTAATATTTTGTTGGGGTCTTTTTTCCTATATCTGAAAAACATGATTTGTAGGCCAGGGCATCTCTGTTTCTTCAATCTACATATTGCACTTGGCCATATTGTGATTTTGATAATATTTTTGATTAATTTTTTCAGCCCCATAAGTCCCTAACAACTACTTAGCAAAGCCAAAGCAATGCTCTACCAACCACCTGGTTGGTATTGCACTCCTTTTAGCCTTGATCTGGCTGCAAGAAGTAAATTACCCGGTTTCATTTACTTACTACAAAATCAGCTTTATATCACATAGGACTACTTAAATAACATGAGACATTTGTACATAGCTGACCAGATCCCTTTTAGTTAAGCTCACATGCAAATTCACAATTACCTTTGTCTTTGTAAATCATTGTCCAAAACCAATTTTACGTTAATCTTGATTGCTATACCTATGTGAGTACTGACGAAAAATAAAAAATGGAGTCAAATCGGTTGCTAGCTACTACAGACTGCTGCAGCTAATGCCCAGAGCTCCCACTCAGCTAAAACAGCAGTTTTGGTGGCATAAGATAAAGAGTGCCTTTGTGCCTCTTAACAGACACAAAATGCAATTAAAATGTCTGTACAACATGAACAGGGCCCTTACATGACAACTAGATGCATTTGTGTTCAGCCCGGCTTCTGTAATAATCATCACAAAGCAGTTCCCTGTGTATTTGTAGCATTTATATCCATTTTGTGTGTGTATCCATCTAAGCGTTGGTGAGTAGCAGTCTTGTCTGTGCTGATTGTTGTGGTTTCCTTAGCGGGCTAGAAGGCCGGACGGTCCCAACTTCTCCTTCCTGCCTGCCCTCCTGGCTTACGTGGCCGACAACAATCCAGTGGCGCCCGCTGGTCTGGTGGAGGTCTTCCAGAAGACCATTCAAGCCTTTGTTGATAAAATTTATATTTTATTTCCCCCTCAAAAATAGGTAATTGAGCACTGTAGTGGTTATGACCATATTAGTGACTATGTTACTACATGGAAGCGGGCCAAATGATGCCTGTTTCTTGTACAGTATTAAGCGTTACTGAAGGCTAGCTCTAGCTCCATAGTTACATTACTCCAAGCTTCTTCCTTTGTAGAGCCCCTGCGCTCTTCACTCTTCACACGGCGCGCCCTCCAACCTGCACACTGTTTACCTTTTCCTGCTACAACTTGAATTCAAGCGGGACTTCAGCGGTCTGTAACACTTTTTTACTGTACAAGGCAAACATAATTTGGTCCGTTTCCATGTAGTTACATAGTCACTAATATGGTCATAATCACTACAATTACATTTACAGTACTACTACTACATTTTGAGGTGGGAAATAAAATATTTTGCGCGAAGGCTTAAATGGTCTTCTGGAGGACATCCACCAGACCAGCGGAGCTCGTTGGATTGTTGTCGACGTGATAAGCCAGGAGGGCAGGAAGCAGAAGCAGGGGCGCCCGGCGGGCCTGCTAGCCCGACTAAAGGAAACCACAACAATCAACACTGGCAAGACTCCAACTCACCGCGCACACAAAATGGATATATATGCTACAAATACACACAGAACTGCTGCGTGATGATTATTACCGAGCCTGGCTGAACACACTCACTCATCCCGGGCGGCAGCTAGCAGCTAACAGGGTAAGGTGAATTTAAACAATGGCTAAGTTGCTAAATGCATCTTGTTGTCATGTAAGGGCCCTGTTCATGTTGTACAGATGTTTTAATTGCATTTTGTGTCTGTTAAGAGGCACAAAGGCCCTCTTTATCTTATGCCCCCAAAACTGCCGTTTTAGCTGAGTGAGAGCTCTGGGTGTTAGCTGTATTAGCTCCGTGCTGCTAGCACGAATGGCTCATTTTTTTGCTATCGGCGGTACTCACATACAGTAGGTATAGCAAGATTATTGTAAAATTGCCAGGAGTTCTCCTTTAATACTATTGATTACAGAAAAATGCCATATCATTAAATCACCAAATTTAAGTTACCGGAGGAATAGGCCAAATCCCATCAGTGGTAGTGAGCCAAATTTGTATATTTTCTGAAAATGGCTAAGAAAGTATTGGTCTAGAGTTTAAGATGTTTTGGCTGTGATTAAGCTAGAGTTTTAAACAAGCACAAATTTACAATAGCTGCCGACCACTTAGTGCTGTGGAACCGGTACCAGGTCCGTCCGGACTTAACAGGTTAAAACCATACAATTTCCCCACTACTGTTATTGTCAGACCAAGTTGTGCATTGGATTGTATGTGAACTTACAAATACACTTTCTGCTCTCTTGAGTTCAGGAACACTTATGTCCTCCTTTTCAGGGGCCGGAACTTAGTTCAAGGATCACTGTAGAGTCAGAAGAGCTCTGGTCCATTTCCTGGGGATTAAATACAAAGCAAACAATTATTGTTGTTAGTTAAAATAAATGTATGCCATTTACTTATTGATAATTGTTCTGTTAAAACTAATTTATTTTAGAATTCCTCTCCCACTACATTCCATATTAGTATTACTATGCACCACATCTAGCGTTACCTAGTATAACCTGCTAAACTGACTGACTCTACTCTACCTTTTGGTGACCTTTTTAAAAGCTGTAATCTTTGACACTGATGATGATGATGATGGATAAAGCCTAACAAGCATTTTTTTCCAGATTAACCTAATGATGAAAATGTGACATATTATAGTGGGATTCATGTAGGCTTATTATTATTTGAGATTATGTACAACACTGTGATTTTATAAAACAAAATCTACAATACAATGACTTACACAAAGCAAAACCTTACTTGGAAAAATATGAAACCTACAACTCAGGCTAAATACTGGATCATCCTGCAATGGCCCACTTAAGCCAGTCATGATGCCATGTTGTTCAATAAAAACATGATGCAGAGAGGAAGAGAGTTGCTAGGTGTGTTTGCTTGAAAAGTAGGAAGTTTACATTGGCATGACAGAAAGGTAGGCTGTTTGATTTGTGTTGCAGGCTAGTTGACTTACGGTGAGTTTAAGCAGCAGCCATAATGAACCCGATAACATGTATGAGGGCCTATGGCAAGAATGCTGTGACTGAATAAATACAGTTGCTAAGCATAATAAAACATAATGCTAATGTTACTAGCTACAGCTCTTCTTATGGTGCTGTCCGAGGTTTCTTCCTAAGAGGGAGTTTATCCTCGCCACTGTCGAACTACTTGCTCTTGGGGGGATTTTTGGGGCTTTGTAAATTATAGAGTGTGGTCTAGATCTACTCTATCTGTAAAGTGTCTCGAGATAACTCTTGTTATGATTTGATACTATAAATAAAATTGAATTGAATTATGATGCTGCTGAACTTTTCTCATAAACTTGTAGCTGATGATCACATTATTATTGAGGGTGCAGTTATAGGCAGTCATTACAGGTAGCTGTTGGTCTGTTTACATTTTCCACTTTAAAAATACATACACAGGGAAAACAACATTGTAAACAAATGGCTAATGTTTCTGCCTTGCCGCGCTAATTTATGACTATGAAGGTAAATATGGTGCAAAGCGTGAGAGAAAATGTTCCACCTATTGAAAAATATTCACACAAAGAATTTCACAAATGTGTAGATTGATTTTTACAGATACAATGATAGCTGCAAACTTGTAATGCAACATTTACCCATCATTGTTTAATATAAATAATAATAATATATTAAAATCAGTAAGCGTTGCATTACAAATTTGCTACTGTCATTGTATCTATGGTAAAATAAATCTACACATTTGTGAATTAGTGTTATTACATTCAGATCAAGGTTGTGAGAATGTTTTTCTATGAGTGAAAATCTCAATTTCAAGTTCAGATTTTGTTATGTCCTCTGGAAGCTGGTCCAAAGATGCGACACCATAGTGGTTAAAAGCTGCTTCCCCCTGTTTTGTTCTGACAGTAGGTTTCAGTAGTAGTTGCTAATGTTTTAATCTAAGGTGTCTTGGTTGAGAATGTTGTTGGAATATGTCATGCAGGTAGTTTGGTCCCATCCCTTTAGTTACTTAAAAACTAACAGAAGTGCCTTAGAATTCCATTCTGTATTAAATTGGGAGCCAGTGTAAGGACTTTAAGACTGGCGTAATATGATCTGTTCTTTTTGTTTTAGTAAGGATCCTGGCTGCACTATTCTGTACCATTTGGTGTGGTTTTAAAGTCTTTTTAGGGAGTCCAGCACATTGCAATAATCAATCCCACTAGAAATGAAAGCATGTATGATTTTTTCAAGATCCTCCTTTGAAATATATTCTTTTAGTTTATTGATATTTTTTAAGATGAAGGTATAATGATTTTATGACTGTTTTAATGTGACTGCTAAAATTTAGATCATTATCTATAAGGACACCCAAGGTTGTTTTTACCACTTTCTTTGCTATTAAGCCCTTCCTTTCAAGCAAGGTAGAAAGTTTGCATCTTTCCTCCTTTCCGAAAACTACCACCTCAGTTTTATTTTTGTTAAGCTGGAGGAAGTTCTGTGATATCAAGTATCTATTTCTTCAAGGCACTGTCAGAGAGTGTTAATGGGGTTATAGTCATTAGTAAAGATATGACAGGAGATAAATATGTTTACAACAGAACTTAAATAGATCAAATTGAAACGTTATAGAGCATCAGGGTAATCTCATTTGGTAAACTATAAGATGGCAGCCATAGAATGTTGAGGATGTTTCATACATTGCATTGTTTGATGTGTGACAGTGCATGACAGGGTTTTTCCTGAGATTTCAAGCGCTTAGGTGCAATGGCGTCACACATTCATTTGCATATTGGTGATGTCATTAAACAGTTATTTTGCAAAAGCTTAGCCGAGTTGTTGTTGGTTGCAGCTAGGGAAGGATCATTAGAAGCAAAACTTGGAGGAGCTTGTCACTAAAATGAGAATAGCTTGTCCACCTTAAAGGTCAGCCCACGGTTGGTGAGTGAACCTTAGCTAAAGTTGTCGCTAGCTCTGTGCCGGGCTGGCTAACCGTTTCACTTTAAACCAGCAGGTAGCAAGCAGGAGACGGGAACTTGGCTTTGGTCTTGAGGAGTTGTAGCAATTACCAACAGATATACTGTACACAGACTAAAATTCTACATTCACATCTATTATGCAAATGATTATTAACTTTATACTCACAGTCCCTCTCTTTTTCCACCACACACTATCTAATGTGTCGGCTGTACCTGGGGCTGCGTGTGCAACATGCATGGTGTGTGTGTGTGGTTGTAACACTGTTTGTGTCCATCATACAGCACGTGTCCAGAAGACAACAAGCAGGAGCCCCTCCTGTTCATCGGCTTCTATACAGTCTATGTTTGCAGTCCAGATGATGTCCAAATTGTTTTTATGTTTATATGCTTTGGCGCTGCCCCTAAGCTCTATAATGGCAGAGATAACCCTGCATGAGACTCAGAAAGTTGGATTTATCAACAAAACTGCAGGTGGAATACTCGTGCAAATCGAGCCTTTGCCATGCAACACATCAACTTTCTGAGTCTCATGCACCAAACCAACACTGATTTCCATGACAATATTTCCAAACAAACATTCTATAGCAGATATTTAATGTGTACCAGCAAAATGACCAAAAAGAGATCATTAAGTGCAAATTCATATTACGAGTTGTCCTAATCATCACTTTACTGACCTGAAGAATTTAAAGGGCTGTCACGGTGACCATGAATGGTTGTCAAATCTTCTTCCTGCAAGTCATATCATATATCATATTAGTCACACATTTTAGCTGCATTTCTCCAGTTTATTAACAGTAGATTAGGCAGTACGTGTCACATGCACCATCAGAGAGGTAGTATAACACTGTATGTCCATATTTTCAATAAATTAATAGCTACAAAATTTATATTTCCATTGTGTCTGTGAAATAATGAAAACTTTGAGTCTAAAGGGGCTTTCAACATTATACATCTTTCTTAAGCCATACTAATGCTCAATGTGTAATAAATAAATATGCAGATTACAATACAAGCTTATAAACCAATTAACACTACAAAACTGTCAAATATTAGTCCAGAAAACATGATAGGATGGTTTTTATGGGAAAATCTTTAAGTTACAACATATTTATCTCTCTGGAGAAAATAGTTCCCCGCCCCCTCTCCTTCTGTAGTCACCACTCCCTCTCACTCAACACCCCCACCTCCACACACAGCACTATCTGATTCTGACTGCAAGACACATGTTGCAGTACACTTCATTCAGCTCAGTATCAGTGCATTTAACATTACTGCAGCCATCTCTTGATTTATACTTTTGTTTAAACCCCCAACACACACACACACACCGATTATGGTAAAAGTTGCAAAATGGCAAAGGGTCACGGCATGTGCACATTACAAAATGGCTGACCTGGTCCTGAGAACCACACCTGCTACTGTCCTTAAACTAAGGTTTCCATTTGACAGCGACGGCGGCACAATTTGCTGTAAACTAAGATGGTGTTGGTTTATAAACTGTAATGTTAGCTGCCAGTAAACTAGCTAGCATTAACTTATTTGGCTGACAAGATATAAGTTAGCCTTCTAACATTTTATTTTCAAATGTATCTATAAGAGTTGCTTTACATGTGAAAACAGTACAAATCTATTTTAAACAGAATTGTAAGCGGTTTAAATGGAAGTAAAATCAATTTTAGACTCACCATCTCTCCCTGATCCATGACTCCAGCCTGCTCTCGTCCATGCAGTGAAGATCTGGCCTTAGAGTTCACAGCTTCGGTGAGGGGAGGGGCTGGACACCATGGGGACTCCGGTATACACACTGGCCACATGGCCCAGAGTGGGGATAGGCGTGGTCGGGGATGGGGACTTGAACATGACATGCGTGTGTAACAGTGTTTTCTTTTAAGCGGCGTCAGTAGCTCAATTTGAGAAAGCGACGAAACCAAGCGAACCCTGAAACCTTTCAGCATATAAGCAGGCGAATGCTTTTGGCTTAACTTGAAATAAAAATAATTATTTTTTAATTTTTAATTTATTATTAGTTAGTTTTTTTCCTCAAAAATTAAGCCAATGACAAGTGTACATACTAAATGGATACATTTTTCCTCATTAGGAAAAATTAATAATAATTATAATAAATATTTTTTATCTTACATGTTCATAACATTCATCAAAATATCTGTATAGATCAGGGTGTGCGAACCTGTGGCTCTTGAGCCGTTATGCCGACTCTGTGCCTTCTCCTTTGAGGCTCTTACTGTGTGGCTGTGTTATTGGTGGATTTTTTTTTTTTTTAAACTTTTTGAAACATTTCAGATTGGTTAAAAAAGCACTTGAATACATCTGACAATTATTTTAAAATAAAAAATAGCAGCAGAGTTTTTTATGGACAGATTCTGCAGCCTGAGGAAAACAAAACTGGCTTGATGCCTTCTCCCAATGACCCTTTCACTTTTAACAGTGCGAGTTGTTTGAAGAGCCCCTCTAGTGACAAATGGAGTGGAAAGAGTGGCCACAACCGAGTACAATCAGACCTAAAAGGATTGTGGGTAACAAAGGCTATCAAGGTTTCCCACTGGGTCATCTAGTAAGAAAAAAAACTATGAAAACTGCTATGTATTATGACTTTTCATTAGATATGGAAGTCATGGTTATGTTGTAATGTGGACCTGCATGTGTTGTGTGGCTTTTTGCTTAACAGTGCGTGTTTTATTGTGGCTTTCTTTGACTGGGCACGGTTGGCCACCCCTGGTATAGATCTTGTGCATGTCAAAGCGTGCTCTTATCCGTTCAGTTATTATTTGAGTTTACCCGCCAAAATACCTAATGTAAGGGGAGGGCCTGGACCATGAGCAAACACACCTCATGTGCCACATGGTAAAGAGCATGGCCAGAGTGGGGGTGAAATGAGTCAGGATGGGACTTGAACATGACAGATTATTGTGTAACAGTGTTTTTCTTTTAAATGTGGTAACAGTAGGCTCAATTTAAGACTACAATTTAAACCATCGCTTCACAAACGCACAGAAAGTTTTGCGCATATAAGCGAATAAATATTTGTGGCATTATTTGAAATTAATTTCTTCATTATTATTAGGGACAATACTAAATTAATAAATTTTCCATACACCTATCAATACAAAATTAATTAATAATAAATATACATATTTTATCTTACATGTTCCATAACATTCATCAAAATATATTTTACACTTATATTGTAGTTCTCTGATTCTCAACTTTGTTCCTAGCGCCCGGCTCCCTCTCTTCAATCTCTCTCTGCTTCGCTCCACCACAAGCCTGGTTGCAGCTCGTTGAGCCACTGTCTAAAACTGCATTTCACCAGGCTGCAGGGTTTTGCTTAAGCAGAAATAAAATGCATTATGGATCATTTTATTTTATGGTTCTCAAGCTCCTCAATAAGCTGAAGCTTCTCACCATTCAAACAGAGAGCGTCTCTACAGATTTTAAAACCAGCCTCCCTCTAATGCGTAGTCACGCTGGAGGGAGAGGGAGAAGAAGCATGGCAAAGGGAGTGGGGCGAAAGGGGCAGAGACGGAGAGAGGGAGGAAAGAGGAGAGAGAAAAGTGAAGGAGAGAGATAGAGTAGTGAGCCCCTCGCCATAAAGCTACTCTAGCGGAAAGCAAGCTCTGTTGATTATTAGAGAGTGACACCACTGATCAAGGAAGGGAAGGGATACAGGGAAAAGGACTTAGAAGGAAAGGGAGGGAAAAGTGTTTTAGGAGGCAGGCAGAGGGGATGAAGAGGGAGGAGGGAAAGAAAAGAGAGATGGAGAGAGAAAAACAGGGAGTGATTTGAGAGGGCCAAGTAGAGGCAGTAAATGGCTAGTACCCCATCACTCTGTTTACTGAAAAACGCTTCTCATGAACACACTAGGATTAAAAACAGACACACTTCAGATGATGAGGTGCAACAAACACACATGCACAGGACAGATGGTGGTATCTCCCATCGAGTAGTGTGGCTATAATTTGAGTAAAGTGGTAGATACCTCCTTAACCAATTAGAAGCCCCATATCAAGGCCTTGCATTAGGGGCTGTGTCGGGGTTAGTTTCACACACTCGTTAGTAGTGTGTGTCTACTATGTATGTGTGTGTATTCGTTTGTCCCATGGGATCACTGAAGAACATTAAAAGTGATATAAGGGTAGGGGGTGGTGGGGATGAGAAATCCACTGTGAGTGGAGCTCAGCCAAGTATGTGAGTTCTTTCTCCCACAATGCCACTCTTCATCTCGATCTCATCTCATCACCCGATCAAAGATGGACCTGTCTCTCCTATTACGAACCACTCATCTCACGGCCGTGCTGCTGCTTAATGTGCCTCCCTCTAAAGCTGACACATTTGTCACCAGACCAAACTGAGCCTAATCCATCGTGGCATTTTTCTCTCCCACAATTGATGATATACTGAATTTGAAAAACCACCATATTCAATCCAATTTCTTCAATGTCTTGAAAACATTTGTATACTCTCTTGAAGTAGAAACATTTTGAAGAAACTGTGCAACACACAGTGTGATACAGACCTATCTGTATAGAATCAATAAATCATACAGCCATGACAACAGGGCCTGGCAAATGTTGTTCTATCAATACTAAACAGTTCAATAGTGGCTTTGTACATTCAGAGATGTTCTTTAAAGAAAATCCCATTAATGTTGGCCTGGCTGTCTCTCGGTCTTTTAAATAGCAACTGCTGTGCTTACGTAGTCCTTACACTCTGCTGTACAATATAACAATAAGTAAAGCTGGAAAAACTAATCAATTAATTTAAAGTAATTTATTTTGACATTTTGGGGTTCCAAGTTTTATATGATTTAATATGATTTTAGGTGTTCTAGGATAGCAAACTGAACATATTTGAATATGCTGATGTCTTTTGGAGTGTTAGATAAAATAAGCAATTTAAATATGTCAACATAGGCTCTGCAATTTTCTTGCGTCCTTCTGGCACGGTTAACCAATAATGAAAATAATTATTGCAGGCTTAAACATTGGCACATTTGTTTTCATAATCAAATGAAAGCATACAGCAATATGAGAGTAAATGTAAATTCCAAACTTTAAATTCTTAAATCTATTTGTCGGTTTAAATTTTTTTTTTTCCCTCTTTCTTGTGGATGTGTTTTCTGACATCAAGGAGGCTTGATAATGTGCTTGAATCCAGCTGATGGAAATGGTGCTAATTCACATTTTATTTTTGCAGCATTTTAAACGTTTGTGTAAAATTCACTTGACAGCTGGATGAGAAAACAGCTGCAGAGATGCTGGATCGCAACACTAGAACTGCTGTGTTGCCAAATATTTCTAGAAAAAGGCTGTGTTTTTATGTTTCGTTTCTCACAGTTAACAATGCAGCTCCAAACCACTTCCTCCACAAGTGTGCAGGTACAAGGTGTGTCAGACACACAAAACCACTGGCTGGGGCTAAAGACCGTTTATCTCCACCACGCTGACAATGCGCACAGCTGATTTTAAGGCTAGGAGTACGACACTGCACCAAGAAATCCCTCACCACCGTTCTGTAAACACAGATGATCTTAATCACACTTTCTCTGGCCTCTTCGCCACACTGCTACTGCCTTAAAGACCAATGTCCCTAAACAAGCATTACCACAGTGAAGCAAGAGAGGCAAACAATGAGGGACACATGGAGTTAAACACGCACACAGACAGAAGCACATATAGGGGAAAGTGGTCAATGAGACAGAAAAATGAACAAAAACAGGGAGGGAAACCGTGTTATTCCAGTTTCTCTTCAAAGCTCCTCATTGCAGCGATTCTCTTCACTTCCCTGTGGAAGTAGTGCTGCATGTAATATGAAGCAGCATTGTTTTTCTTCAGGGTGCTATTAAACTTGTAGTCCCTTGGTTCTCTGTCAAAAGTGATAGGATAGTCGATTATACCAGAGGCAAGAGATCCTCTCCTCTCCCGTGCACATATACCTAGACCTCTCATCTGCGCTGGCTTCCTGTCTCTTTCTGTTCCCGTGGCCTCTTCAGGTGCACACAAACACAGACGCACGCATAAATACACACACCCATACAAGTTCAGGCTTTGAAACAGTGCTCACAAAAAGTGATGAAAGG
The DNA here is from genome assembly GCF_010015445.1 of Perca fluviatilis. Lineage (NCBI taxonomy): Eukaryota > Metazoa > Chordata > Actinopteri > Perciformes > Percidae > Perca > Perca fluviatilis. The sequence goes on along the minus strand of NC_053131.1, from coordinate 14,721,859 downwards.
CTGTTTATCCTGCTTCCACTGTGATATCTCAGCTCGCCATGCAGAATGGCCGAACACGTTATCACCTCTGAGCAGGGGAAACCACGGGAGTCAGGACTGACGCCAGCAGCAAATACCAGCGCTAGTGTGTGTGTATGTGTGTGTGTCCCAGCAGTAATAATCACCCGGATTAGAGCGGAGCCAAACCCCCGCAGGGTTCCCCCTCTCCCCCCTACCGACCCAGCCCAACTCTGCCCAGCCTGCAGCTCTGATCCCCAGTTTGAGCAGCCATGGGAAGCAGAGCAGCCGGCCTGACATCTCCATGCGCCTGGCTGCCAGACAGATAGGCAGAGAGGCGAAAAACACTTCTTTCTTTAAATGACCATGTATTTCTAACCACCCCCACCACCACCACCACCACCCTTGGTCCTATTGATCACCCATAGCCAAAATAAAATATTGAACAAGCTCAGGCAATACAAAGACACATAACTCATTCAACAAGAATACCCTTAAACCACAAGGGTGCAGTGAAATGGAAGTTGATACAGCCGTCAATATGTCTGGGTGAGGGATGCAATACATTGGCAACAACAGTAGGGAGGCGCGGAGAAGAAATGGGTTAGCCAATAACTTAATAAGAATGTGCGTTGTGTCTGGATACCTCACAGTCAATGCAAGGGATTATTACGGAGTGGAAATGTTGCCTGGCTGGATGTATTAAACCCCCCACCCCCCATGCCTGAAATAAATTTAGCTGAATCCCAGCATGGGAGGGCACCCTGATATTGGCACCGATCAACAATTGTCACTGTTGAGAGAGCTACTGTTGCATTTGTGACAGCTCAATGTCCAAATTTCGATCTACATTTGTCTCTCAGCAAGCATCTATTATCAATCTACTGTCTCAGAAAGATGCACACCATCCTTGACATCCTTCTTTTATTTTAAACCATAACACTGTCCAACTCGGTGAAGAGAAAGACCTTTGATTTAAGATAACATAGCAACCAATTACATCAATTAACATCCTGTGGGAACTTTCATGAGTTTTATTTATTTAGTTATGACATAATTATATTACCTTCTGTTATGCTTTATCTTCTCTGGTATCACTCACTACTATATTTCTGTGGTATAAATTGGACCAACAATGGCTGCGTAAATTTAGATATTTTGTGTGAAGAAATGCTCTAAAATTTACTATAAGATAATGCCTATTATAATTGTCTCTCCAGAGGAATAAGCCTAGATTAAAGGATGTTTTGTAAACCAGACAAAAGAGGTGTAAGAAGTAGAACTGTCAGGAGATAGACAAGGTTAATAATTGTATATTACTTAGATCTTATTTAATCCTACATTAACACAATGTACAGCTCTGTGAGTTTACAGTGGCCTTATTGTACCTTCAGGTACATTTTCTCTACTGTGGCATCACTGCAATGCTCGTCTAATACGACACACAGTATAGCCTAATAAGACTAACGTTAAGCTATTTAAAAATATATATATCAGTAATATAATCCTCAAAAATGTGTCAAAGAGTTACTACAGATACATCACAATTTTTTGACTACGTTATTTTCTACACCTCACACTTGACAACATAATCTACACGAGCCCTAAACCAAACATCTGACAGTTGTACCTTAGATTTTTCTGTTTGTTCTCCTTCTTGTTGAGGACCCCTGGCACACAGTTGGTGAGCTCGGTCCGTTCGGCGTGCAAGCCGCGCTCCAGCCGGTGGAGAACCGGGAGAAGAGCCAGGTCTCCTTGCGGTTCGGCCGGTAGCAGGTACACTTCTTCTGGCCCGGTCTGCAGTCGCAGGGGACCTCCAGACGTACATTCTGGACCAGGTGCCTGCCGAAGGTAGTCCCCCGGTCTTCTGGATGTGCAAAACACGATCACGTCCTCCCCTTTGATTTGGAAATCAATCGTCCTCTCTAGGTCTCTGACGGGGGAAGTAGTATTTCTTAACGTAGTGGGGGTCCGGAGTGGGGAAGATATCCCCCTCGTCTTCCTCCGTGAAATAACCGTGCGGGGAGCCAGAAATTGATCACCCCGGGAGCCACGTACTGATAGAGAATCAGCATAAAACACACGGATCCGACGACGATCAACAAGAATTTGCTGCTCCTCTCGACCATGTTCCTTCAAGTGCGGTTCCCACAGTACGCTACCATTTCCCAGTCAAGCCGACAACAGCGAGCAGGGCTCTCGGCTTCTGCATTCTCGCTCTCCCCGCCAGGAAGGACTTGTTTTCGGGGTTCAAGAGTGGCTCATTCCGCTTCGAGATGACCGGCAAAGTTGGCTCATCGTTTACCGAGACCGTTCAACACCCTGAAAGACGCATTGTAACTCACTGAAAGCCCCCCCGTAGCCGACCCTCCCCCGTTTACCTTACTTTGGTTTCCAGTCTACACAACAGACTCACTGCATCACCATGGAGTTATGTACCCAAGATGCAGCGCGACCTCTACTTTTTCAACGTCTCTCGCTCGCTCTCTCTCTCTGAAAAACGAGGAGAGTCGTTTTAATTTATTGGTTGACACGTAACGACCGCGTCACCGCTAGTAGCCAATAGCTAATGGTCATAGATAGATATATATATATATTATATAGATAGATAGATAGATAGATAGATAGATAGATAGATAGATAGATAGATAGATAGATAGATAGATAGATAGATAGATAGATAGATAACGTTGAATTTATAAGTAATAAAACCACAATGTAGGCCTAATACACTCACAGGTTTTGATGCTTGTATGACCGGTAGCTTATGGTGAAATCGTTTTAATAGATTGGCTATTGCAATAATAATATAACTGACCTTATTGAGTCAGTTTTCTAAATGTGTTATTACTCTCTACTTATGCTATTATAACAATACATTTCAGTAGGCTATAACTATGTCACAAAAAAAACATTTAAGTGGTTTTACAAAGTGCCTGTGGCTATATGCAATTCCCACAATAGTATGCAATATTAGCTTTTAAAATACAATGCATTACTAGGTAAGGAAAACTGTACACGATGATAAACTTCTCAAGAAAGGTTTTGCTCAGACATTACATGTCATTTAGCTGATGCTTTTATCCAAAGCGACTTACAATTGCTATATATGGCAGAGGTCACACGCCTCTGGAGCAACTGGTTGATTTATCTCAGTGGGAATCGAAACGGGTCTCCCACACCAAGGGCCTGTGTCATATCCACTGCGCCATCAACCACCCACTTTTTGCTCAATAACATAGCCCTAATTACTAGAGACTGAATGGAAAACAAACATCATCTGTATCTAAAAGCAAACACACCGCCCTCCGATTATATAAAGTCATTTTAATGCACACACATTGTTCTCCTGAGTGAAAAGTGGAACTAATAAATGCAGTCTATGTAGAACTTGTTGGACAAAATTGGAAGTAATAGAAACTCATCAGCTAATCAGCTATTGCCAAATCAATGAATTAGGCTACTCCATTTGAATACAACTTTACCAAAATACTATTACAAGAAATCAAAATAGCAAAATAAGAAGTAAAACAAACGTTGTAAACAGTTGGAGTGGTAAAAGATCCAAACTGATTCCTTTACAAGAAAGCTCAAATGTCAGACAACCAGAGATCAACCAGTTGGTTCACGTTGCTTCTCGCGTTGCTACCGCTGGTGGTCAGCACTGAGTCTCGCTGTTTCTTCTTTAATGCAGCTGAACAACTTGTTAGGCATATTTATGTGATTCCCATGGGCGATTACTGTCGAACATATTTTGAGTAATCACATCTACGAGTGGAAGAGAGAGAAACATGTTGCAACGACTGAATGTTGTTCAGATAAGACTGGTTCAACCCTTAAGCTGACAGTGTGCTTTTAAATGTGTTTTTTCCACGAGTGCCCTGAGGTTTAACTGCAATTTCTCAGGCATTTGTTATTGCAGATGCTTATTGTGGTAATAGAGGCAGAGCGAAATGACTGTGTGTTTTTGGAATGGCTGAGTGCAATCTTGGTAAGCTACCAGGCGAGATTCCCACATGTTTCTTAAATGAAGCTTAATCAGTAAGATCAGCCCAATCAGCAGGCCGGGGTGTAAAGCAGCAGTTGGTTGTGGCTGGTGGCAAATGAGGTTTGGTAAGGGATGAGGGTACATTTTCACTTTGAGTGGTTTGGGTTGATGTGATGTGTGTGTGTTTAGTCAGGCTGTAATTGTCCGTGTGCCTATCCACAGTTTCAGCTTCCATGATTTCCCCAGCTGGATGTGGCTCTCTTTAGGGCCTGAGCTCAACCTCTTCCCTGAAACCTGTCATAACTTTTAATTTATCTCCAGGTAGTTTTTCGGTGGACCAGGTGTTCATGATTTTCAGATATACAGATAAGTCAGCCATACACTTTAAAAACTGTTTTAGTGTGTTAAAGCTAAAACGATAAGCAGTCACCATTTAAGTCACCCTTTATAAATGGCTTTATGGTTATACATTTTGTATAAGCTTGTGGATCTCACAGTTTCTAATAATCGATCAAGTCTGCAGTTATACACATACGATTTATAGTTAGAGGGTCTTACTGATATGTTAGAGCTGAAAATGATAGAGTTAAGGTTAGGTTTAAATTAAAGGATTTTTTCACAACCATGGCAACACAAACATTGTTCTGATTAATGACTTCTATAAAGTCTATAAAGATCTATAAAGTATTAGTAAATTATTTATAAGCCACTGATAAAGCCATTCTCCAAATCCAAACCCTTTATAAAGGGTGACTTATTAGAAAGTGGTACAAAACAGTATTAATTCTATTAGAGTAAAATTAATTTATTAAGCTACAAAGCAAGACATTTTGCTTGTGAAAGATATTTAGATCCCACTCACATCCCTTTTTAGATCAACAAGTTTTCTATTTTAATACATTTTGTGTGGGATTTCCTCTTTTCGATGACGGTGATTTCCAATGCCTTTCCCCTACATGTGATGTGTGTATGATCTTTATGCTTCCTCTATTGCAGCTTCTAAAATGTGACGATTCACTGTTTTTCTGTGTTACATCTTATTGACAAACAAGCAATTTTAAGATGCAAACTTGGCCTTTATGAAAGAAAGATTATAAATAATGAAAATGTCCTTTTGTCACCGGCTGAAACTAACTTTTTTTTTGAAGATTATGTTTTGGCATTTTGCCATTATTGGACATGCAGTTTGAAGCCAAGGCTGGATTTCTTAGCTCGATGGTGTTTTAAGCCCCCAACGTCGACTTCAAGGCAGCGCTGCAACCGTCGACTTCAAGGCACCTAACCCTAACCTTAACCCTAACCCTAAACCTTAACCATTGCCTAATCCTAGTGCCTTCCAGGTAGCGCTGCCTGGAAGACAACGTTGGGGGCTTAAAACAAGAAACACTGATTTCTTATGGACTGGTTTGTACTGGTAATATGTGCCACTAAATCTCAATATTAACCGATGAAGAAGATCCATCTGTTAAAAGTTTAGTTTTTAGATTACATACTGCACATTCCTAAATGAATTACTTTAATCAAATTAACAGACAGCAAATCTGGGCTCCGGGTATTGGGGTTCATAGGGGCCCGCACGCACCTACACCCAAGGCCCCATAGGGGGTTAATCAGGCCATGCTTATAGTGTAGATATAGACAGGAAATATGGAGGGAGAGAGAGAGAAAGGAGAGAGAGAGAGAGCGAGAGAGAGAGAGAGGGAAGGATTTACTGATTATTTGCTCCATAAAATGTCTGGAAATTGTGACTAATGCCACTCACACTATTCCCACAGCCCATGTCATTTTCAGCTTATAGTTTTTTTACCATCAGTTTCAAACCTAAATGTGTATTGTTAACTAAAATGTGAGATGGAGAAAAACAGCACATTTTACATTTGAGAAGCTGGAACTAAAGTATTGTCATTTTGCTTATTCAATAATCAAAATGGGTGCTGGCTAATTTTCTATCAATCAACCCATCAATTAATCGACTTATTGTTTCACCTTTTCTTTCCGATGAAGAAGATCCATCTGTTAAAAGTTTAGTTTTTAGATTACATACTGCACATTCCTAAATGAATTACTTTAATCAAATTAACAGACAGCAAATCTGGGCTCAGGTATTGGGGTTCATAGGGGCCCGCAGCCAACTACTGCACCAAGGCCCCATAGGGGTTAATCAGGCCATGCTTATAGTGTAGATATAGACAGGAAATATGGAGGGAGAGAGAGAGAGAGAGAGAGAAAAGAGGGAGAGAGAGAGAAAAAAAAAGAGAGAGAAAGGGAAGGATTTACTGATTATTTGCTCTATAAAATGTCTGGAAATGGTGACTAATGCCACTCACACTATTTCCCACAGCCCATGTCATTTTCAGCTTATAGTTTTTTTACCATCAGTTTCAAACCTAAATGTGTATTGTTAGCTAAAATGTGAGATGAGAAAAACAGCACATTTTACATTTGAGACGCTGGAACTAAAATATTATCGTTTTTGCTTATTCAATAATCAAAATGGGTGCTGGCTAATTTTCTATCAATCAACCCATCAATTAATCGACTTATTGTTTCACAACTTTTCTTTCCATCTGGTGAACTCTTCTGTTGTTACCCCCACATCCACCCCACCTCCTGTGAGCTTACTACCGCCGCCTTCCGGCCACCACATGTGCATCCCCATGACTTCACCACACCCTGTATTTACAATCATGTCACGTGAGTTGACTACATTTGTCGAATAATTTTATACTTGTGTTTTGGATTGTGTTGCACCTTGAAGGAAAGAGTACAGCCCTTTCCCTTCCTGAGATTATCCCAGCACGACTGTAGCTGAGCGGGCGAGGGCAACTCGGTGTGTGTGTGAGCCGGTCTCAGTCTTGAATAATTCAGACCTGCTTATTTACATCTATACTTACACTGAAGCAGCATCCGCCTGTCACACTGCTGTGTAACACACTCCACGATTATGACTTCTGCCTCGCCCTGGCATTACCGGTTGTATTAAATACTGGGGAGATTTTTGTGAGAGTGTATGTGTGTGAGCGTGTCTTGCTGTGTTTGTGAGACAGGGAGAAAGCGACTGAGAATATTAATACTCTGTGTTTGCAAGTGTTAACTTATGTGTGTTGACAATGGGACTTTGGCACGTGTGTATATGTGTTTTCCTCTCACCATGCGCAGTGTCATAATGAGCAGCGTTACTCAAAGAAGATGGATGCCCTCTGGCCCGGTATAGAGATATGACAGTCTGTTTATCATCAGAACCAGTTTATTGTTGCTTTTGCATAATGATCCTGTTTAGATGGATATGTTCACACTGTTACCAGAGGCTTTAAGCTGTGTATTATGTCCTGCCTCAGTGTCTCCGCGCGCACATCGTGTCTTTCTTCTGTGCTTATAATGTACACAAGGATGTAAAAACATTTTTTATCAATGTGGTTTGTCTTGTGATAACGATATTAGAGTCGCATGTGTTTATGAAAAGAAACAAACTCTAACAAACGCATGGACACATGCATTCAAAATGTAGGAGGCTGTTGTAATGCTCCCGCACGTTCTGTTTTAAGAAATAAACAGGTGGTCAGTGGATTATAGCTGGTTCTCATGTTGACACAAGCTAAACAGGGTTCATAACGTGGTGCTCGCATCTTTGTCTTGATTTGTGGAATCTGCTCTCAGCCTACTAATGCATGCCCTACGCACACACACACCACACACCACACACACACACACACACACACACACACACACACACACACACACACACACACACACACACACACACACACACACACATCATGCTCAGACATGCCCCGTCTGTTTGTGCTTTATTTTTCATTTAGCCAGCGGCCAGGGCCGAATTCCACCGAGGGAATAACACAAAAACAAAAGGCAATAGGGTATTTAAAACTAACACGCACAAAAAACTAATTTTCCCATCTCTGTAGTGAACTTAAATTGTTGTGTGAATGCAGCAGTGTATTTGTTCTTTATAAATAAACAGGCAGAAATGAAGTCAAAAGAATTACCAATCTGTTTTCATCATGGAGCCCTGAAATGAATTATTCCCTGAACCATTGGAGAGTTTCAGACACAAATATTTTCTTAGGATGTGCCTTAGGGGGGAAGTGCACACTGTAGAAAGAAAACAAAACTGAGCGCCATCTATTTCCTACATTCCAGAGTCTGTTAGTGTTTGAGATTGTGTGTGGGTGTGTGTGTGTGTGTGTGTGTATGTGTGTGTGTGTGTGCCGCGCACCATACGGATGTAAATGCGTGCATAAAGGTGTGTGTGTGTTTGTACTTTGGCAGCATGTTAGCATGTTTGCATTTGTATAAATGAATATAATAGACCTTGACACTGTGGACCGCAATAAAGTCTTGACTTTATTACTGTAACTGATTGACTTTTTCAGTATTCAACCCACACCGTGAGCTCTTTTCCGAGCACTTTAAGTGACTAAACATAACCATAAGAAATGGTAATCATGTGGATATTGTATTGCAAGTGGAAAACAAATGAAATACAATTTTTGTTGCAGATACATTTAGTATGCTGTCACAGCATAGGTAGTACTGGTCAAATGATGTATTGTAGGTCTAGGGAGTTGAATTACTATTAAGCCTTATGACTGTACCAGCAAATAAGATAGACTGCAACATACTCTGAATGCCTTTGGTTGCCAAAAACAATAAAGGATTCTTTGCTTAAATTGAGCTTTTTTCAATCAAGCCTCAATAGGATTAGTAATGTAGGTAGACAGAGTGCTTGTCTGAAACTCTGTCCCTCTACACCTCTCTGACTTTGGATAGGGGCAATGTGTCTGAGAAAGTTTTGTAAACCAACAATCCGACGAGCATGCCCCCTTTATGCAGCAATCGTTCAGGTGTATGCAAGGGGGGGAAAGTAGCTTTTAAACTTCTCGCCGAAGCTCTCCTTTTTTCATGCTTTACAAAACTATTTTCATACGTTTGGTGTTTACAATCGAGTGCAACACTATGAATGCCTTTAAGGAGAGACTACAAATCATTTCTTCTGGCCCCTCTTCTTCTATCAAAGCAGTCGCCTCACATTTGAGTGTGGCCAATCAGAACAAGTACAAACACTTTTTGACGACACCGGTTCATTTCAAGCATTCTCCAGGCTTAACCTTCCTCATGTCATCTGTCTGCCTAAACATTCCTCTGTGCGTGTGTGTGCGCACCTTTATGAGCACTCGAGCATGCGTTTGCTGTACTTTTCTCTGCTGGGTTGTTATTTTCTAGTGACAACTTGACCCTTAGACATTTTGCCAGAGGACATATGTTTTCAATGGGTGTGTCAGGTTCACCACTTAATTCTTTCTCACAGCCATGAGGGATTTAAGTCCATAGGCGTGTGTGTATAGGGAATTGGATTAGCTCATGTTTCAAGGCAGTTGCTAATGATTAAGGCTGTATTTAAAATGCTGCGCATAACCACCGTCTACTGGCCAGTGAGCATGTATTGATTTGTGGAGATTACTTGGGCTTAATTGATGATGGCTCACAAACAAGACTGAATTCAATTGTTTTGTAAAAAAAGTATATATCAGGTAAAACAGGTTCACCGGAGATACAAATTTGTCATTAAAAACATGTTACTGTGGTGAGTAAGTAAAAGACCTTTACGCAGCAAAGTTTTATTTTCATGCTAGTAAGTCTGAAGTACTACAGTTGTGTACTGTGGGTACTTTTACTTTACTTGAGTAACTAAATTTATGCTTATGCTTTACATACTTCTACTCCATTTAATTTTAGAGGGAAATAAACTTTTTACTCCACTACATTGATTGGACAGCTGGAGTTACTTTACAGATTCAGATTCTACAAACAAAACATATTTGCCTTGACCAACTGCCATGCTTTGCTTGTTTGCAAGCCATGATGTCTCTCTCTCTCTCATGGGCAGGCCAAATTCTCTGGGCGGGCAAAGCAGAGAAACGGGAGGTAACCTTTCCCCTTATGACATCATAAAGGGAAGATTCCAGATCGGCCCATCTGAGCTTTCATTTTCTCAAAGGCAGAGCAGGATACCCAGGGCTTGGTTTACACCTATCGCCATTTCTAGCCACTGGGGGACCATAGGCAGGCTGGGGGAAAGCATATTAATGTTAAAAAAACCTCATAAAGTGAAATTTTCATGTCATGGGACCTTTAACCCTCATGTTGTCCTGGGGTGAAATTTGAACTGTTTCCAAGATTTTTTTATATCAGAAATATGGGAGGTTGAAAAATAACTGTCGAATGTTGAACAAGGCGATAAAACGTAAAAAACAAAATACTGGAAAAAGTGACAAAAACTATGAAAGAAACTTCAAAAACACTGGAAGTAAGTGTCAAAAACTTTGGAAAAAGCAGATAAAACCTCGAAAAAGTGACAAAACGTCAACAAAAGGGACAAAGACATTGGGGGCGGGGGAAACAATAAAAATGTTGAAAAAAACTAAAAAAGATTGTTGAGACTTTGAAACAGAGAGGGACAACAAAAGTATTTTTTTCATGGTCGAGGGAAAGACAACACAGAGGCTTAGTCTAATGTAAATGCAGATGAACGCAGCACAGCTATCGCAGATCCTAACTTTGGTGAAGGAAATGCATTGTG